>NC_136520.1:75160100-75285100 GCF_053919585.1 Euprymna scolopes
TAATCGACTTATTTTATAACATCCGAATATGGTTCACACTTTTCTCATCATATATATATATATATATATATATATATATATATATATATATATATATATATATATATATATATATATATATATATATATATATATAAATTTAATTGAAATTTTCAGAAAATTTATCTGTAAAGTCAAGGAATGTTTGCATGTTAATAAATTAAGATCGCAAATTATAAAAAATATATTAAATAAAATAAAAATATTTTTCGTAACTGCGAGACTGTCCGCCATTTCATTTCCGGTAAAAATGAGCCTTTTACGTGCACCACACGTTGACGACTTTCGAATTATAACATTTAACTATCTATTTAATAGATGGGTACAAAAAAATCCCTATTTTTAAAAAATTATATATATATATATATTGTAATTTAACCTTACAATTGAATAAAAAAAAACATATCATAAAACTTTAATCAAACTTGGAAATACGATTTAAAAAATAGCGCGGATCGGTAAGTGCACTAGCACCATTTGTTTATCTTAATTTTCTATTTTTAAAAGCTTTCCTGGCGAAGCCTACCTAAAATTAATTTGTCTAATTCTTAATTTCTTATGTTATTGAAAAAAAAAAAAAAAAAAAGCATCCCGGAATTTTGATAAAATTTTCCATTAAGGCCCATCTCACGTTCGTCAAAATACTTTTTTGGATGGCCGTTTCATAGCGACCAGCAGACTTAAAATAGCGCGGATCGGTAAGTGCACTAGCACCATTTGTTTATCTTAATTTCTTATTTTTAAAAGCTTTCCTGGCGAAGCCTACCTTAGTAAATTTGTCTAATTCTTAATTTCTTATGTTATTGGGGGGAAAAAGAAGGTAAATATGAAGAATTACTCCACCCTCGAAAATTCCTTTAAAATTACCACTCTTATAGGTTTTCGGGGTCGCTGAAAACGAAAATAACATTTATAATTAAAGCAAACGAGTAGTTTCGAAGATATGAAGTTTAAAAAAGTGAATGATCACTTTTCCATAATAATTTAACGTAAAATCATCACCCACTTTTTGGCCACGATTTTTTTTTGGGAGGGGGGCTTTCTTTCTACCCTTGGAAAATCCTTTAAAATTACCTGTTTAAATTGGTTGGAGGGGCGAAACACCCCCCACACTCAGAAAAATGCCCCTCTCTCAGGTGGCCAGAAAGTGGGTGCTCATTCTAAGTTAAATTTACATTGAAAAGTGATCACCTACTTTTCGAAAAAGTAATTTCTTCATATCATGAAAACTTTCTTTTTGCGACGGAAACGGTTTGCAGATTCTTTTTAAGTACACTGAAATCTACAATAAAATATTTCGTTATATACGAACATGAGACGGGCCTTAAAGTAAAATAATACCGGATTTTGAGGGAAGATTTGCCGTTTAGTTGTATAATATCCTCAAACCAGGTAATCACTTAATTAAGTCATGGACGAAGCATTCATTTGGATGTTGATTGTAGCTTATAAATGCACGAAAATTTCGTGCATTATTAGCTACAATCAACATCCAAATGAATGCTTTGACGATAATTACGGTTTTCAAAAGGCGACCAATTAAAAGATACATCTACCTTACTTAAAAATTACTAGGTTTATTTATGATGTCTTTTATATATAAAAAAACCCACCCAATACTTTTGCTGATGAGGAGACTTTGTTTAAAAAAAATTATATGTCAAAATTATTGTCCGTGGCTTAATGTCTATCACAATAAAAACACTGTTTTCCGAAACGATCGTACACATTATTGATTTTGTTGTGTTCCTTCTTATGAAACAGATTTTTAATTTTTAATTCGAATTAGAATTTTAAATTACTAAATATTACAGTAGCTTTACAAAGAGCAATTTTTTTCTTCTTGTATTTAAGTTAGTAATTTTACTATCACATTAAAATACAATCTGCTCTTTAGACTACTGTTGTAACCACCTTTAAATATATATATATATATATATATATATATATATATATATATATATATATATATATATATATATATATATAAGAGTAGTGGTAGATGGACAAAAATCGGAGGCCTGCAATATAAATGCTGGGGTCCCTCAGGGGTCAATCCTGGGCCCAACTCTCTTCCTGATCTACATCAATGACCTCCCTAAACACATACTTAAATCATTCGTTGACATCTATGCTGATGACACGACCATCTACGGCAACACATCAAAGGCTGTAAATGACAAAGTTCTCTCTGATTCTCTCTCCTCTGATCTCGAGCGCGTGGTTCAGTGGGGGAAGATGTGGCTAGTTACCTTTAATGCATCCAAAACCAAACTCCTATCATTACATCATCAACGCTCTGATCCCCAGCTGGCATCAATTGTGATGGATGGCTCTCGTCTGGGTGAGGCCCCGTGTTTTGACAAGCTTCTGGGTTTGACCTTTACTCCTGATCTGAAATGGAACACGTACATCAAGTCTGTTGACAAGGTCGCTGGAAAGATGGTGGGATCCTTCTACCGCTCCAGAAGATATCTCACTACTGATGCAATTCTCTATCTATATAAAAGCCAAGTACGTCCAAGGATGGAATACTGTTGCCATATCTGGGCAGGAGCTGCCAAAAACAGCCTATCATGCCTTGACAGAGTACAAAATAGACTTCGTGGCTTAGTGGGGGATGCCCTTTTCTCTACCCTGCAACCCCTCTTCCACAGAAGAGACGTTGCGAGCCTATCCTTGTTTTATCGTTATTTTCATGGCAGGTGCTCGTCTGAACTCCAATCCCTGGTCCCCCCTCGCCAATCTTTCACGAAAAACACCCGTCTAGCTGAATCCACTGTGAAAAATTTCCCCCACTCCTTATCTGTGCCTAAATCAAAACGCAGATTCCATGATTCTTTCTTAAAACTGCACGCCTGTGGAACTCTGTTCCGTCTGCGTGCTTCCCTCCGGACTAAAACTTGGATGTCTTCAAGTCTAATGTTAACAAATTCCTAATGAACCGCCCCCTTAAGTAAACACTCCATCGAATCTCCACACTAACGTAATGTACTTGCAATAACCCTTATCCCTGAGTGGCTTCCGGGCCTTGATAAGTGGTGATCACTGTGTAAAAAATTAAAAAAAAAAATATATAAATTACAATAAGTTTACCAAGGTAATCAAAATGGTAAAAAAAAAAAAAAAAAAAAAAAAAAATCACAAATGGAATGAGTTCAAAATCATTAAAAGAAAAGTTCAAATGTGCACAGAAAAGGCATCGGAGATAATATTTAAAACAATCTGCCAAGGCCGGAAGAATCAAGTAAATCTTTTAATGATTTTGAACTTATTCCATTTGTGATTTTTTCCAAGGAATTCTGCCTTTTAGATCATTTTGGACCATTTGGAACTTACCTGTTGGATTTGAAGTTTTTAATTCGACCGTGTTTGGATTTTACCATCCTTGGATTTTTTACCCTTCACCGGACTATCCATTCATGTGAAATCTTTTTATCATTTTCTCTTTTACCTCCTACTCCCCTTACCTCACCCTTTTTTTTAACCAAGTTAGATCTGTGACTTACTTGTGGTTTCATTAAATACTTTTACATGCAAAATCCGATCCCGCATTTTGCTAATTCCTGCCCTCTGATGAGAAGGAGAGTATTTCTTCGAAACTCCGCGGATTAAGGACTATCCACTTATCTTGTGCTTCCTTTTTTAAAATTAAATATGTTTTTAACTCTTTTTCAAGATGTTTTTAACATGTTTTATTAATCATTTGTTCATATATATATATAACTAGCAGGGGTGCCCGGCGTTGCTCGGGTGTTTGGAGGTGTATGCTGTGCAAAAAAAGCAAAAAAAAAAAACAACAAAAAAATGGTTAATTTTTTAAAACTTTGACCCCTATTATGACCCCTTAAAATTTATTGTTTCGGGCTCAAATCACTTTATTAAGTTAGATCCATGTTCAAGGAACCTATATCTAAAATTTCAAGTGTCTAGACCCAAAATTGTCGGAGGAGTTTGGTAGAGTTCTTAAAGGTCAAATCGTTGAAATTTGACCCCTTAACAGCCAAATTTCTGGCTGACACCCGTCACATCGATTTTCCCAAATCTCAGTACCCGGTATTTCAAATTTCGAGTCTATAGACTAAAAATTGACAGAGTTATTGCGTAGGGAAATGTACACAGACAGACAGACACAGACAGACAGACAGACAGACAGACAGACACGTTCACTTTTATAGATATAATAGATTATATATATATATATATATATATATATATATATATGTTGTCGTCCATTTGCAAAGATGTTCTGCCCCCTTCCACCAACGTGATAATATTATTTCTCATTGCTACCAATTTTTCTCTTGATAAAATGATAGCTGAAAGAGCTCGAGATTTCCGCTAATATGTTAGAAATGTTACACACACACACACACACACACACACACACACACACACACACATATATATATATATATATATATATATATATATATATATATATATACAGTGATAATGTTGTGCGAGTCTACTTTATTGCAACTGGCCAGCTAGCAATTACTCGATCCGAGTTAATTACACGCTTGGCCGATAATGAAGATAACCTCGTGGTGAAATTCAAAGGATTCGTGAAGGGTGGACTTATTAGTAACGCTATCTTGTTGTTGATGGCAGGTGTTTCAGGCAACCAACTTGTTATTTACGACAAGAAATGCCCCCATCCTTCCAAGCAACGAAAAGGTCTAATCATTTGGCACCGCAGTTCCTTTATCCTCTGCAAAAATGATTACGAAAGTCATTCAATAAAATTATACAGGATACCACCATAGCTAGTGCCTATCATTTTATACAAGAATGGAGTAATTTTTTAAAGTCACCACTTATCAAGGCTCGATGGCCACTCGAGGATAAGGGTTAATGCGTTTAAGATGGTCAATGAGACAACAGCATTGTTATGATTGTTAGTGTTGGAAATTTGATAAATTTGGGAGACGGCCTCAAAAAGAATTATTTAGATTGGACTTGAAGACAACTATGTTCTAGTCAGCTGGAAAGCATACCGGCAGTATAGAGTCCCACAGCCGGGTAGTTTTAGGAAACAAACTTTGTTCATGGTATTTACGTTTATATTTCGGCAGATAGTGAGTGGAAGAAATTGTTGATAGTGGTTATAGCTAGACAAGTGCTTTTTAGGAAAGTTTGATAAGGGGAGACCAAAGATTAAAACTCAGACGAGCACTTTTATCGTTATTTTCATCGCAGGTGCTCGTCTGAACTCCAATCTCTGGTCCCCCTCGCCAATCTTTCACGAAAACATCCGTCTAGCTGAATCCACTGTGAAAAATTTCCTCCACTCTTTATCTGTGCCTAAATCAAAACGTGGAGTCCATGAACAAAGCTTCTTTCTTAGAACTGCACGCCTGTGGAACTCTGTTCTGTCTGCCTGCTTCCCACCTGACTACAATTTGGATGTCTTCAAGTCCAACGTTAACAAATTCCTAATGAACCGCCCCATTAAGTAAACACTTCATCAAATCTCCACACTAACGTACTGTACTTGCAATAATTCTTATCCCTGAGTGGCTTCCGGGCCTTGATAAGTGGTGACCACCGTGTAAAAAAAAAAAAAAACTGGCTATGAAAATAATGATAGAGCAGAGACAGACTCGCAATGTCTCTTCTGTGTGTGTGTGTGTGTGTGTGTGAGAGAGAGAGAGAGAGAGAGAAAGAGAAAGAGAGAGAGACAGAGGGGTTGTAAGGAGGAGAAGAAAGGGACATCGCCTGCTAGATTCGAAGTTGGTTTCGAACCCTATCAAGACATGGAATGGGTGCCCTGAGCAGTAGTACTCAGTTTTAGTACACATCTAACTCTTATAGAGGTTTGCGTCGGAGGTGAGATAACTTCAGATGTAACCATTTTTCAGCAACCTTGGCAGCAGATTTAAGTCTTCCATTTCAGGTCAGGAGGGAAGGTCAGTTCTAGAAACTTGTAGAAGCAAGGTGCTTTTTCGAGACGAGAGATATTCATTTAAACCGGTCAGCAACTTGGGTGGCCTTTACCCGAAACGTAAGTCGGTCATAAAATGTTGAAGATTACACACGCACACATACATATGTATACACATATATACATCAAGTATACATACATACACACACGCACACACGCACACACACACACACACACACACACACACATATATATATATATATATATATATGTTATATAGGGATTTAATTGAGAGTCTTAGAGAGAGATGCTTAGAAGGAGTCTTATTACAGTGAGGGATGTTGAAAGACTCAGAGAGAGAGAGAGAGAGAGAGAGAGAGAGAGAGAGAGAGAGAGAGAGAGAGAGAGAGAAAAGTTGTTGTAAGAGACTTAGAGATATTGTTCATATTATTATTCTTATATATTGAACTTGTGTTGAATGGGAGAAGAAAAGGAGAAAGGGAAGAAAGCTCTTTGAGTGAAAGGATAGTGTTCAGACAGTTCGGACATTGTGTCGACATGATGATGTTGAGACGTGTATGTAAAGACATTTTATAACACAAATATATAATACAATTTCACTTTACCTTTTTGTAAGAATCATAAGACAAGACGAGCTTTACAAAAAACACTTGATGGTTTATTTCGTCACACGGCCGTGTTTCCATCACCAAGAATTCAAAGTCTCACATTTTAGTTTCAACGTGACGTCTCGCTCCTAGACGACCGCCTCCCTCTGAGTTTTCTCACTGACTGTCTTCTAACTCTCAAGTTTTTTCTCTATTCCTAGAACTTTCTATTTTCCGTGACGTCATACACCTGTTAAAACATGTGCCTTCTTTCACGTGCTCTGGACATACGTGTCCAAACTTTTCCTATTTCTCAGTAACCTATTTATCCAATATGTCAAAAACATTATCTTATAAGCTGCATTCTTTCAATTTAAAATTTCATAACAAACTTGAGAGTTCACATTCTTTCCTTGAAATATTTATCTATATTCTAAACAAATGTTTGTTTTACATTTTTAAATTCTCACACGTAATCTATTTCTAAACCTAGATTACGAGGTTCGAATTTCGCCTATGCTATTTCATTTTTATTTTAAACTAAATTCTCCATTTTTATACTTACATGAAAAGGGGACAGCCCTTATCATGTAACATCTATCTATCTATATATATATATATATATATATATATATATATATATATATATATACATACATATATATATATATATATCAAGTCCAACATAAACAAATTCCTGTTGAACCGCCCCCTGAAGTAAGACACTTTATCAAATCTCCAATACTAACGATTACTACGATACTATCCTCGAGTGGCTTCCGGGCCTTGATAAGTGGTGACTTCCATGTAAAAAAGAAATACATAAACATACATACATATTATACACTCCTGATAAAATATCTAAGACCATTTGAAATTTTTTTAAAAGAAACTTTCTTTTAAAGGATAGATTTTGAAACCCTCCCAGTTAAGGTTAACAATATTACAACCTAAAAAGGTTATGAAAAAAAGCTACATTCCAAGCATTTAATTCAGAAATTTACATTTTTATGAAACGCGACATTTTACTCTTTATCAAAATTATAAAATCAGGGGTATAATTTTTTTTAATCCGAATTGAATATTGAAATGCTCATATCTTTGGTTCTATGGGACAAAACTACATGAAAATTTGAAGCTTTTTTGAAGATTATAATACTATTCTATGGTTAAAATTTTATGACTACTGGTAAAATAGAACTTATATTTTCAAACCAGTAAAATATGCCCAAATTTGCCTACATCTGTATATATAGCGTTCTGGCAAGCTAGCTTTAGTTTTGCTGGTTTGGGATGAATTTTGCTTAGGGTTGTTTTTGCTTGGTTGTCTCCCCTGTAGCCTTGCCAGGCCACTAATCTATGTATGTATGTATGTATGTATGTATGTATGTATGTATCTATCTATCTATCTATCTATCTATCTCTTTCTCTCGTTCTTTCTCTCTACATATATCTATACTCCTTTAAATTCGTTTTTCTTTCAACATTAATATTTAATCGTTCTTTAACATACATTGTTAATAATTTGTTAAAACATTAATCATTAATCAGTTTTTAACATCTCTCATAAATAATTTTTTACACATAAATAATAATTTTGTTTCAACATTAATCATTGATCATTTTTTTTTAAATTAATCATTAATCATCTTCTTAACCTTAATCATTAATCATTTTTCCAATATTAACCATTGATCATTTTTTAACAGTAATTATAAATAATTTGTCCAACCTTAATCATTAATCATTTTTTAAACATTGATCATGAATCATTTTTTCAACATCAATCTTTCATTTTTTTTAACTTTAATGATTAATCATTTTTCAACATTAATCAGTAATTAGTTATTAACAATATTCATTAATCATTTTTTCAACATTAATTACTTTTAAACAATATTCATTAATAATTTTTCAACATTAATCATTAATTACTTTTCAACAATATTCATTAATCGATTTTTCAACATTAAACATTAATTACTTATTAACAACATTCATTAATCAATTTTTCAACATTAATCATTAATTATGTTTTCAACAATATTTATTAATCATTTTTTCAACATTAATCATTAATCATTTTTTCAACATTAATCCTAATTACTTATCAACATTAATCATTAATTATTTTTTCAACATTAATCATTAATTACTTATCAACATAAATCATTAATTATTTTTCAACATTAATCAGTAATTACTTATAAAACAATATTCATTAATAATTTTTTCAACATTAATCAGTAATCATTTTTTCAACATAAATTATTAATGATGTTTTCAACATTAATCATTAATTACTTATCAAAAATATTCATTAATCATTTTTTCAACATTAAGAATTAATCATTTTTCCAACATTAATCATTAATCATTTTTTCAACATAAATTTTTAATAAGTTTTTCAACATTAATAATTGATCATTTTTTCGACATTAATCATTAATCATTTTTTTAACATTTATCATTAATTGTTTTTCAACATTAATAATTAATCAGATGTTCAACATAAATTGGTAATAATTTGTTTCAACATTAATCATTAATCATGTTTCAACATTAATCATTAATTATTTTTTAAACATTAATCATTAATCCTTTTTTCAATATTAATGATTAATCATTTTTCAACATTAATCATTAATTACTTATAAACAATATTCATTAATCATTTTTTAAACATTAATCATTAATTATTTATCAACAATATTCATTAATCATTTTTCAACATTAATCATTAATTACTTATAAACAATATTCATTAATCATTTTTTAAACATTAATCATTAATTATTTATCAACAATATTCATTAATCATTTTTCAACATTAATCATTAATTACTTTTAACAATATTCATTAATCATCTCTTAAACATTAATCATTAATTACTTATAAACAATATTCATTAATAATTTTTTAAACATTAATTATTAATTATTTTTTCAACATTAATCATTAATTATTTTTTCAACATTAATCATTAATTACTTATAAACAATATTCATTAATCATTTTTTCAACATTAATTATTAATTATTTTTTCAACATTAATCATTAATTATTTTTTCAACATTAATCATTAATTACTTATAAACAATATTCATTAATAATTTTTTAAACATTAATCATTAATTACTTATCAACAATATTCATTAATCATTTTTTAAACATTAATCATTAATTACTTATCAACAATATTCATTAATAATTTTTCAACATTAATCAGTAATCATTTTTCCAACATTAATCATTAATCATTTTCCAACATAAATTATTAATCATTTATTTACATTACTCATTAATCCTTATTTCAACATAAATTATTAATCATTTTTCAACATTAATCATTAATTACTTATCAACAATATTTATTAATAAATTTTTCAACATAAATCATTAATTGTTTTTAAAAATTAACCATTAATTACTTATCAACAATATTCATTAATCATTTTTTCAACATTAATCATTAATTACTTATCAACAATATTCATTAATAATTTTTCAACATTAATCAGTAATCATTTTCCAACATAAATTATTAATCATTTATTCACATTACTCATTGATCCTTTTTTCAACATTAATAATTAATTACTTATCAACAATATTTATTAATAATTTTTTCAACATAAATCATTAATTGTTTTTAAAAATTATCCATTAATTACTTATCAACAATATTCATCAATCATTTTTTCAACATTAATCATTAATTACTTATCAACAATATTCTTTAATCATTTTTACAACATAAATCAGTAATTACTTATCAACAATATTAATTAATCATTTTTTAAACATTACTCATTAATAATTTTTTAAACATTAATCATTAATTGTTTTTTCAACATACATTATTCTCAGATTTTCAATATTAATTGTTAATAATTTTTTTCAACATTAAGCATTAATCATGTTTTCAACATTAATCATTAATCATTTTTTAACATTAATCATTAATTATTTTTTTAAACATTAATCATTAATTACTTATCAACAATATTCATTAATAATTTTTTCAATATTAATAATTAATTACTTATCAACAATATTCATTAATCAATTTTTCAAGGTTAATGATTAATCATTTTTTCAACATTAATCATTAATCATTTTTTTAACATAAATTATTAATCATTTTTTCAACATAAATTATTAATCATTTTTCAACATAAATTATTAATCATTTATTCAACATTAATCAGTAATCATTTTTTCAACATTAATCATTAATAATTTTTTCAAAATAAATCATTAATTGTTGTTCAACACCAATCATTAATCAGATTTTCAACATTAATCATTAATCAAATGGTCAACATTATTCTTAATAATTTTTTTCAACAATGATCATTAATTATGTTTTCAACATTAATCATTAATTGTTTTTTCAACATTAATCAATAATTATTTTTTCAACATTAATTATTAATTACTTATCAACAATATAGATAAATAATTTTTTCAACATTAATCATTAATTGTTTTTTTCAACATTAATCATTAAATACTTATCAAAAAGATTCATTAATAATTTTTTCAACATTAATCATTAATTGTTTTTTTCAACATAAACCATTAATTACAAATGAACAATATTCGTTAATCATTGTTTCAACATTAATCATTAATTGTTTTTTCAACATTAATCATTAATTACTTATCAACAATATTCATCAATCCTTTTTTCAACATTAATCATTAATCATTTTTGCAACATTAATCATTAATTATTTTTCAACATTAATCATTAATCATTTTTTCAACATTAATCATTAATTACTTATCAACAATATTCATTAATAATTTTTTCAACATTAATCAGTAATTACTTATCAACAATATTCATTAATCCTTTTTTCAACATTAATCATTAATCATTTTTGCAACATTAATCATTAATTATTTTTCAACATTAATCATTAATCATTTATTCAACATTAATAATTAATTACTTATCAACAATATTAATTTTTTCAACATAAATCAGTAATCATTTTTCCAAAACTAATAATTACTCTTTTTTTAACATAAATTATTAAACAGTTTTTCAGTATTAATAATTAATTATTTTTCGACATTAATCATGAATTATTTTTTCATCATACATCATTAATTGTTTTTTCAACAATAATAATTAATTGTTTTTCAACATTAATCATTAATCAGATTTTCAAAATTAATCATTAATCAGATTTTCAACATTAATTTATAATAATTTATTTTAACATTAATCATTAATCATGTTTTCAACATTAATCATTAATCCTTTTTTCAATTTTTTCAACATTAATGATTAATCATTTTTCAACATTAATCATTAATTACTTTTTAACAATATTCATTAATCATCTCTTAAACATTAATCATTAATTACTTATAAACAATATTCATTAATCATTTTTTCAACATTAATTATTAATTATTTTTTCAACATTAATCATTAATTATTTTTTCAACATTAATCATTAATTACTTATAAACAATATTCATTAATCATTTTTTCAACATTAATTATTAATTATTTATTTACAATATTCATTAATCATTTTTTCAAGATTAATCATTAATTACTTATCAACAATATTCATTAATCATTTTTTCAACATTATTAATTAATCACTTTTCAACAATATTCATTAATTATTTTTTCAACATTAATCATTAATTATTTTTTCAACATTAATCATTAATTATTTTTTCAACATTAATCATTAATTACTTATCAACAATATTCATTAATAATTTTTCAACATTAATCAGTAATCATTTTTCCAACATAAATTATTAATCATTTATTCACATTACTCATTGATCCTTTTTTCAACATTAATAATTAATTACTTATCAACAATATTTATTAATAATTTTTTCAACATAAATCATTAATTGTTTTTAAAAATTATCCATTAATTACTTATCAACAATATTCATAAATCATTTTTTCAACATTAATCATTAATTACTTATCAACAATATTCTTTAATCATATTTACAACATAAATCAGTAATTACTTATCAACAATATTAATTAATCATTTTTTAAACATTACTCATTAATAATTTTTTAAACATTAATCATTAATTGTTTTTTCAACATACATTATTCTCAGATTTTCAATATTAATTGTTAATAATTTTTTTCAAAATTAAGCATTAATCATGTTTTCAACATTAATCATTAATAATTTTTTAACATTAATCATTAATTATTTTTTAAACATTAATCATTAATTACTTATCAACAATATTCATTAATAATTTTTTCAATATTAATAATTAATTACTTATCAACAATATTCATTAATCAATTTTTCAAGGTTAATGATTAATCATTTTTTCAACATTAATCATTAATCATTTTTTCAACATAAATTATTAATCATTTTTTCAACATAAATTATTAATCATTTTTCAACATAAATTATTAATCATTTATTCAACATTAATCAGTAATCATTTTTTCAACATTAATCATTAATAATTTTTTCAACATAAATCATTAATTGTTGTTCAACATCAATCATTAATCAGATTTTCAACATTAATCATTAATCAAATGGTCAACATTTTTCTTAATAATTTTTTTCAACAATGATCATTAATTATGTTTTCAACATTAATCATTAATTGTTTTTTCAACATTAATCAATAATTATTTTTTCAACATTAATTATTAATTACTTATCAACAATATAGATAAATAATTTTTTCAACATTAATCATTAATTGTTTTTTTCAACATTAATCATTAAATACTTATCAAAAAGATTCATTAATAATTTTTTCAACATTAATCATTAATTGTTTTTTTCAACATAAACCATTAATTACAAATGAACAATATTCGTTAATCATTTTTTCAACATTAATCATTAATTGTTTTTTCAACATTAATCATTAATTACTTGTCAACAATATTCATCAATCCTTTTTTCAACATTAATCATTAATCATTTTTGCAACATTAATCATTAATTATTTTTCAACATTAATCATTAATCATTTTTTCAACATTAATCATTAATTACTTATCAACAATATTCATTAATAATTTTTTCAACATTAATCAGTAATTACTTATCAACAATATTCATTAATCCTTTTTTCAACATTAATCATTAATCATTTTTGCAACATTAATCATTAATTATTTTTCAACATTAATCATTAATCATTTTTTCAACATTAATCATTAATTACTTATCAACAAAATTCATTAATCATTTTTTCAACATTAATAATTAATCACTTTTCAACAATATTCATAATTTATTTTTTCAACATTAATCATTAATTATTTTTTCAACATTAATCATTAATTACTTATCAACAATATTCATTAATCATTTTCCAACATAAATTATTAATCATTTATTTACATTACTCATTAATCCTTTTTTCAACATAAATTATTAACTATTTTTCAACATTAATCATTAATTACTTATCAACAATATTTATTAATAATTTTTTCAACATAAATCATTAATTGTTTTTAAAAATTAACCATTAATTACTTATCAACAATATTCATTAATCATTTTTTCAACATTAATCATTAATTACTTATCAACAATATTCATTAATCATTTTTTCAACATAAATCAGTAATTACTTATCAACAATATTAATTAATCATTTTTTTAAACATTACTCATTAATCATTATTTAAACATTAATCATTAATTGTTTTTTCAACATACATTATTATCACATTTTCAATATTAATTGTTTAAATTTTTTTCAACATGAAGCATTAATCATGTTTTCAACATTAATCATTGATCATTTTTCAACATTAATCATTAATTATATTTTCAACATTAATCATTAATAACTTATCAACAATATTCATTAATAATTTTTCAACATTAATCATTAATTACTTATTAACGATATTCATTAATATTTTTTCCACGTTAATCAGTAATTACTTATCAACAATATTCATTAATCATTTTTCAACATTAATCATTAATTAATTTTTAACAATATTTATTAATCATTTTTTCAACATTAATCTTTAATTTTTTTCAACATTAATCATTAATCCTTTTTTCAATATTAATTATTAATTTTTTCAACATTAATCAGTAATTACTTATCAACAATATTCATTAATCATTTTTTCACTATTAATCAGTAATTACTTATCAACAATATTCATTAATCATTTTTTCACCATTAATCAGTAATTACTTAACAATATTCATTAATCATTTGTTCAACATTAATCATTAATCAGTTTTTCAACATTAATCATTAATTTTTTTCAACATTAGTTGATAATTTTTTCAACATTAATCATTAATTATTTTTTAACATTAATCATTAAATATTTTTCAACATTAATCATTAATTTTTTTCAACATTAAGCATTAATTTTTTTCAACATTAATCATTAATTTTTTCAACATTAATCATTAATTGTTTTTCAACATTAATCATTAATTATTTTTTCAACATTAATAATTAATTTTTTCAACATTAATCAATTATTGTTTTTCAACATTAATCATTAATCATTATTTCAACATTAATAATTAATTGTTTTTCAACATGAATCATTAATAATTTTTCCGATATTAATCAGTAATTGTTTTTCAACATTAATCATGAATTTTTTTCAACATTAATCATTAATTTTTTTCAACATTAATCACTAATTGTTTTTCAACGTTAATCATTAATTTTTGCAACATTAATCATTATTTTTTTTCAACATTAATCATTAATTGGTTTTCAACATTAATTATTAGTCATTTTTTTCACATTAATCATTAATTTCTTCTCAACATTGATCATTAATAATTTTTTAAACATTAATCATTAATTTTTTCAACATTCATCATTAATCATCTTTTCAACATTAATCATTCATTTTTTTCAACATTAATTAATTATCATTTTTCAACATTAATCATTTTTTCAACAATTATCATTAATCATTTTCTTGACATTAATTATTAATCATACATTATAAAAAATATATAAAAGGCTTGTTTGATCTTGAAAGAAATTTTTTTTAAAGGTACCTACATTAAAAAGAATATTTTGTAAAAAAGATCTTTTTAAAAATTTTTTTGAATTATTTCAATTTATTAATATTTTCCATCCGACTCATCAGAAGAATAAGAACTCATTAACTTTAAAAAATAATAAAATAATATGGGTATGATTACATATATCCGAAAAAATTGGAAGAGTGATTGCAATCGGGTTTTGTGATATTGACTCAATCTTTAATTTACTTATATATATATATATATATATATATATATATATATATATATATATATATATATATATATATATATGCATATATATACATGTATATATATATACACTAGCAAAAGTACCCGTCGTTGACTGGGTTCAAAAACAGCCTACAGAAAATGGACTCTGATTTATGAAAGTATGATAGGTTATGAAAAGGAAGGGTTGTAAAGAGATAGCTTCGAATTTGGGGGTATCAAAACCAAAGCAAAATATAATGAAAGTAAAAATAAAATAGATAAACCCCATAATTTGTTATACCATACCTGTTCACACTGAAACACTGATCCCAATATTCTGTGGATCTATATGAAAAAACCTTGTTAAACTTTGTGACATATTTCCATTCTATAGAGGTCAGGCGCGAACGAACACTCCATAATTTTATTATACCATATTTCTTCAAACTTAAACATAATTATCAAAGAATACTTACGCAGATAGATATGAAAAGTCTTTATTAAAGTTTGTGCCTATTTCCATTCTATGGAGGCCAGCGCGAACACAGACCCCAAAATTTATTATACCATCCCTATTTAAGTTAAAACATACGTATCAAAGTATTCTTATGTACATCTATATCAAAAACACTTGTAAACATTTTTTTAAAATTTTTAAATTTTTTATTTTCATACTTTGTGAACCAGGCGCGAACGCAGATCCCACAATTTTAATGAACCACCGTTCTGCAAGATCAAACATATCAATTCCTGTGTCTCGATACATCTTCTATCATTATATGTAATCAGTTTTTTTAAAATAGTCAACCATATAGGAGCCTTTTCGTGACCAGACGCACACACACACTTTATATTATAGATGTATATATATATTCAAATTTAATATGGCGTATATATATATATATATATATATATATATATATATATATATATATATATATACATATACATATATATATATATATATATATATATATATATTTAAATGACAAAAGTATTTATTCCAAATTCCAACATGTTGCCCATTTTCCGTTTATTTTTTTCATCATGTTAAAATGGTCAATTCTTGACAGTACCTGTTTCGTAGCGCAGAACCATTCATTATCATATCCTTTTTTATCTTCGCACCCTGACTCATCAGAAGAATAAGAACTCATTAACTTTAAAGGAAAATAAAAAGAATAAAGGTATAATTACACGAATCCGAAAAAAATCGGATGATTAGTTGCAATTGCGTTTTATGATATTTACGCCTTCTTTAAGCTTTGAAGTGCCCGGGTATGAGGAGAATATATATATATATATATATATATATATATATATATATATATATATATATATATATATATCATAATTGATGTAATCTCTGATTACATTTATTTGCAATAGTATATATCTTTACATTATCATTTATTTACGTATATATATATATATATGTATAGTAAGTAATTTATAAAATATATATGGCGATTAAGCTACACTGAATATTCGGCGTTTCATCCAGTCTAGGACTCGTCAGGATTCTGCGCGAATTCTGTGGTTATTTATCGTTTTTATATGCTCCTCTTCTATTGAGATTTTAGTTAGCCAATCAGCTTTCTAGTATCCACCGCGCCCCTTCCTATCAGCCAATGGGCATGCATTTGATCGGACAAAGGATCTGTTTTAAAACTAGGTTAGTGTTTTTTATTGTTAGTTTATATATAATCATATATATGTGTACATACATATATGCACATATATGTACATATATATATGCATACATATATGTGTGATCGTTTATGTATATTCATGTTTATTTAATTTATTTATTTGTTTATTTTCTATAGTTTTTGTTAGTTTTAAAACTATTTTGTATCGCTATCCTAGAGTAAATTTTATTTTGTGAACACAGTTATTTGCTATTTCTCTTCTACAGTTTAATAGATGTTGGGGTTCTTTAAAGTACAGGATAGCAAATTTTTCATGAAGGCATAATCTCCATGGGTCGTCTTGTCTTAGTATTTTCCATTCGACTTCCGGCGAATGTCCACTTTCTTTGAGTTCCCAATATTTATTCGCTAGTGTTGTTTTTATACGGTATTTTTTATTGTTGAATGTACTTTTGTGGTCATAGTATCGGGTTTTGAAATCTAAGGAAGTCATGCCTACGTAATATTTCTTGTTATTCGGGTTTTCTTTCGCTAATATTGTTGCCTGATAAACTACGCTTTTGGTTAGACATTTATTTTGAACTGGGCAAAGTGTGCGGTGTCTACAGTTGCATTTATCTTGTTCGTTATTAGTATTTTTATTTATAGTATGGTCGTTCTTGTCCGGGGTTGGTTTCCTCTTCTTCTTCTTCTTCTTCTTCTTCTTCTTATTATTATTATTATTATTATTATTATTATTATTATTATTATTTCTGCTAGTGTTAGTTTTATTTTTGTCATGGTGTTTACTTTTTTATTGTTTATTTTGTTGTTGTTTACATTGTTTTAATTTAATATTTTGTTATTATGTGCTTTAATTATCATCTCTAAATTTTCGCAACAACTGTAGGATAACTTTAAGGTATTTTTATTGAAGATTTTGTGTAAGGGGTTGGTTGCGGGAAAGTGTTTTTCAATAAGATCTAGAAATTTCTTGCCAAGTTTTGTTTTTAACATTTGATTGTATGGGGCCGTATACCAAATTATAGTTCTTTGTCTTCTATTTTTAATTTTATTATAATTATTGGTGTTTTGTTGCTTATATTTGATATCGATATTTTTCTATCCACTATTTTTTAGGGTTGTTTCGTAGATATTTGGTGAAATATATATATATATCTTATTTTAAGAGGTACAGAATTTAATGAATAAGAAAAATCATGTCAATTTTTTAATATTTTCCGCTTCACCGATTTTTTTCTGATTTATGTAATCATACCCCAATTTATATATAAAAAATTCTTTTAAAGTTAATGTGTTTTTATTCTTCTGATGAATCAGGACGGAAAAGTTTAAAAAATTGACTATTAATATGAATGGTTATGTGCTACGAAACAGGTGCTGTCAGGAATTGAACATTTTCACATGCTTGAAATTTGGAATATAAACTTTTGTCCTTTAATTGTATATGCTCTGTAGTTACATCGAGTTTCATGAATTAAAGGATTTATATATATATATATATATATATATATATATATATATATATATATATATATATAAAAGGTAAAATATAATTGAATAAGCATATTTTTCCATAAACACCCACACACACTTTTGTACACACACACACACACACGCACACACATATATATATGCTTTTCATAGTTTTCATATATATATATATGTATATATATATATATATAGATACATATATATATGAAACGTGTGTGTGTGTGTGTGTGAGAGAGAGAGAGAGAGAGAGAGAGAGAGAGAGAGCGGTTGGGGAGGGATGTATTTCTACGATCTGTGTCCTTGCCAAAGTATCCCAATCGAATTCACCTTAATTGTTTGGCCATGGTGCGATTTGGCAGACTGTTTGGTCTATTTTTTCTTTTTACGGGCGATATATTTGACAAAAATGGCCATGGTCGGAAATGCATCTCGAGGTGAAGAAGAAGAAGAAGAAGAAGAAGAAGAAGAAGAAGAACAGCAACAACAACAACAACAACATCAGATTGAGCAAGAAGAAAAAGCAAAAGACAAAAAAAAAGAAGGAGAAGAAGACGAAGAAGTATGGACGTTTATTGGGAGATAGAGGAAAAGGGAGAAGGTGTAAAACCACTAAGATCTGATCAAAAGCAAATCTCCTAAAATATCTCAAACCTCAAATTTCTCACTCCTGCCCACGCTTCAACCCCGTCCTCCGCCATTTTCCATGAAGTTAAATTCTTCTCAGACAACAGACACGTGAAATAGAACAACCTCAGTTTCCTCCGCACCCGTTTATATTATTATTAAAGTCAAACTTGTCTTTTTTTTCCTAGTCCATTTGTCAGTAGTGCGTGTTGGCCCGCGGTACGAGAGGTATAGAGGAGGGGGTCACTGGCTCCGCAAGGTTGGGTCAGGTCGAGCTAGGTCGAGTCGGTTGGATCGATATCCACATGGTAGCACGTGAAGTGGAATTAGACCTAGAGGTTATAGTAAAGTCCCTGACGCTTTCTGCGAGCCTGTCTCACTAAACGGTGAGGACTTCTTTCTGATTTTTCTCACCTCTGCATCTCTGGAGGGATTTTCTTTTTTCTTTTTTTTTTTTTACAAGGATGTCACCGCTTATCAAGGCCCGGAAGCCACTCGGGGATAAGGATTATTGCCTGCATAGTAATCAATGGGACAATATCGTAGTAATAGTTAGTAATGGAGATTTGATAAAATGTCTTACTTAAGGAGGCGGTTTATCAAGAACTTGTTTATGTTAGACTTGAAGACATCCAAGTTGTAGTCAGGTGGGAAACAGGCAAACGGAAGAGAGTTCCACAGGCGTGCACTTCTGAGAAAGAAGCTTTGTTCATGGAATCTACGTTTTGATTTAAAGAGTGGGGAAAATTACTGACAGTGGTTTCAGCTAGACGGATGTTTTTCGTGAAACATTGGCGAGGGGGGGGGGACAGAGATTGGAGTTCAGATGAGCATTGCCTGCGGAAATAACGATAAAACAACGACAGACTCGCAACGTCCCTTCTGTGGGAGAGAGGTTGCATGGAAGAGAAAAGGGCATCCCCTACTAGGCTACGAAGTATATTTTGTACTCTGTAAAGGCAGGATAGGCTGTTTTTAGCAGCTCCGGTCCAGATATGGCAGCAGTACTCCATCCTTGGACGTACTTGGCTTTTATATAGATAGAGAACTGCATCAGCAGTAAGATATCTTCTGGAACGGTAGAAGGATTCCACCATCTTTCCAGCGACCTTGGCAACAGATTTGATGTACGTGTTCCATTTCAGATCAGGAGTAAAGGTCAATCCCAAAAACTTGTCAAAAATGGAGCCTCCCCAAGACGAGAGCCATCCATTACAATTGATGCCAAATGGGGATTAGAGCGTTGATGATGTAAAGATAGGAGCTTGGTTTTAGATGCATTAAAGTAACCAGCCACCTCTTCCCCCATTGTACCACGCGGTCAAGATCAGAGAAGAGAGAATTAGAGAGAACTTTGTCATTTATGGCCTTTGATGTGTTGCCATAGATGGTCCTGTCATCAGCATAGATGTCAACAAATGATTTAAGTATGTGTTTTGGGAGATCATTGATGTAGATCAGGAAGAGAGTGCGGGACACCAGCATTAATACTGTGGGCTTCTGATTTCTGCTCATCAACCACTACTCTTATGACCCTGTAGAGAGAAATGATTTAATAATTGAGAAGACATTTCCAGTTATACCGAAGCTGGAAATCTTGTGAAGTAGGCCCTTATGCCATACCTTTTATGGCTTTTGATATGTCAAGAGCAATTGCTCTAGAAAGGAAGCCTTTGTCGAGAAATTCACTTATCCTATGAGATATAACCGTTAGCACATCTGCTGTAGATCTAGCAGAACGGAAACCATATTGCCTGTCACTAAGAAGGTTGTTTCTGTTGAAGTGGTTGACTACTTCTATATTTAATATGGATTGCAGCAACTTACGCATGACGCACAGGAGACTTATTGGTCTGTACTGAGAGGGAGATGACTTTTCACCTTAATTCTTAAATACAGGGCATACTGATGAGGTTTTCCAGGATCTTGGGAAGCAATTCTCCTTAAGGCAACGCTTAAACAGTTTTGTAAGTATGGGGGCAAGTTCTGGTTGAAGGTTTTTCAACACTATAATTGGAATGCTGTCAGGGTCAGTTGCTTTACTGGAATCAAGGTTCTTGATTAGCTTGGCGACCTCACGCACAGATATTCGTATGTTGCATTGCGTGTTGTCTGTTATAGGAGAAAATACGGGGAGTACTGCTTCGTCGCATAGGGTAAAATTAGCTGCAAACTTCTTGGCAAATAGTTTGGCTTTGTCTGATGCTGACGAGATGACCTCAGGTCCATTGATGATGGTTAGGATAGAACGCACGCTCTGTTCAGGATTCTGTTTGTTATTTGCCACAACTGGTGGGAACCAAGCCGCTGCTCAGCTACTTTGGATTTAACGGACTGAGCATATAGCTCTCTTGCATTTTTTATTACTCTTTTACAGTGGTTGCTGGCAGTCCTGAAAGCAGCTTTAGTCTCAGTACATCTATTACGTTGGTAGCTAAAAAAGTGATTTCTATGCGCGATGGCAGCAGCACATTCTTGGGAGAACCATGGCTGGCTGTTAGTTTTTTTTTTGGAATTTTTGGATGGCATGAATCGGTCTGTACCTACAACTGACCATTCGGTCAGGTCTGATACTATAGAGGACACATCCTTTTTAAACATGAAATGCAGAGGTAGATCAGATATAAATGTACGGAAGCTATCCCAGTCAGGTATAGAGTATCGATATACTGTACGGTGGAGAGGTACGTCTGAAGACTTGTAGCATTGCATTTTTATCTTAACTGATACAATCGAATGGTCGGAAGATCCCAGAGAAGATAGAACGGAACATTTACTATTAAGATTAATGAAAACAATTTTGTAATCTTTTTTTCTTTTTAAATTTTTTTCATTATCCATGTCAACCTGAAATCATGAAATATTTAGTTTATTTTCATTATAAAAGTTAAAACTAATTTTTTGTTATAAAAAATATTTTTATAAACATATTTTTATTAAAACTTTATTATAAAAACAGTTCGGAAACATATTTTTATCATAAAATTTTGTATTTTTCATGAAAATATTTCAAAAACATATTTCTAATATATAATTTTGTAATTTTTATAAAAACATTTTTCATAAACATATTTTATTATAAAAGTTTTATATTTATAATTCATATTCATAAACATATTTTTATTATAAAAATTTTTATTTTTTATAAAAACATATTTATAAACCTACTTTATTATAATGTTTTTAATTTTTATAAAAACATTTTATAAACATAATTCTATTATAAAAGTTTTTATTTTTATAAGTAACATATTTCATTAACATATTTCTATTAAAAAGTTTTAATTTTTTATAAAAACGAATTTCATAAACATATTTCTATAAATTTATTTTTCTTATAAAAATATATTTCATAAACATATTTCTATCATAAAATTTCCAATACAAAGTTTTCTTTTTATAAAATCTCAGTTCGAATAATAATTTTTATTTTTTATTAAAAAACTCATTTCATAAATATATTTTTATATTATAAAATTTCAAATTACTAGTTTAATTTTTAAGTTGGAAGAGAAACTATTTAAAAGTTTTTTTAAATTTCAATAAATCGCTTCACAATACAAATGGTGGTTACATTATCTCTAACTGAGAAACCTTTACACCAATTAAGAAAAAGTAGAGACTTTTCAGCTGAGCAGAAATCATTTATTATAACCAACATAGAAAACAAACGTTACGTATCCGTTAGAAGCGTGAACTGCAATTTGAAAAAATAAAATACGTATGAAACACGTTTGAAGCCAAAATTGCAACGCAGAATTACTAAAATAAACAAGTGTTTATTTTTAAGAAATATATTTCGGAGTAAAAATAAAAAAAAACACTACCCAGATTTTCAGATTACGCGGCCAGGCGCTACCTATCCGTCATTATAAAAACACAGCTGTTAACATCACGTGACTCGTCATCCAACTTATCATGGCGAAGAAAAACAGAAAAAAACATAAATGATTGACAAGGGATTTTTACTCCGAAATATATTCAATACGTATTTTATTTTTCAAAAATAAAATAAATAAAATAAATTAAAAAATAATCGTAAGTAATCGTCTTAAGTTTAGTCAATATCGATCTTCCATTTTTTTATCGATTTTATTTTGTATTTGATATTTTTCACGAACATCATTTAGTGTTTTCAATTACAGAGGAGGGCTGATATTTTATGTTTTATAATAACCTGTTTACGTTGAATTTGAAAACGGCTATGTTGTAGTAAGCTGGGAAGCAGCTCGCGATATTTTGCTCCACAGACGAGCAGTTACAAAAAAGAAAATCTGCTCATGGAAATGAAACGGAAATTAATGATAGTCGTTGTATCATTTAATTAAAATTACCCAATTATTCCCACCAAACATTCAATCATTTTAAAAGAAACAAATAAAATGATCACTGAGATTTTGTAGTATTGTGGAGTGGCCCCCAGGTTGGGAAATCGTAGTAGTGCGTAGGACTCCCTGGCTGTGGTACATAGCAGTTTTAATTACGTCGGTCGTCCGTGGGTTCACTTGTTTACTAAGCGGTTGTCATGACAACGAGTTAAGACTAGTGAGTTATCTCACCTTAGACTGGCACTTTTTCCTTATCTTGCCTCTCGTCAATTGTCAAAAATGTCATAACAACGTTGAACCTGAAAACAAAGCGGTTGACAACTTAGAACGATCAGCCGTAACTTAAAAATATGCATTAAAAGACGTAAGTTACAATTGCGTTTGTTTTTGTATAAAATTATATTTTACAATATTTTTACAATTTAAAACAGTTCGTCTTTTTTTCTTTTCAGTTATGTATGATGGTTCCAGCCATCCATTACATAACAATTTAGGGAAGTATGGAAAACTATAACTGCAATAATATTTCATTTTATTGTTTAAAATTTTATATAGTTTTGTAATAGAATGGTAGAATTCATTTTGTGTAACATCTTGTTTGCTTTTGTTTACTATCTGACCTCTGAGAATAAGTATTTACGTCGCGTTCAATTTATGTGGTTTAAGCCGCCATTAGTATAGTTTTTATTTTAATATTTATTTTCGGACGTAAGAATGCATCTTTAGGAATTAGCTTTAGCCTATTGTCTTTCAAACACAATCAAATTCTAATTTAAAGGAATAATCCGATATTAAGATTTTTTTTTTTTTTTACAAAAAGGCATCACCACATTATCAAGGCCCAGAGGCCACTCAAGGATAAGGGTTAAAGAGTGTACAGTAGAAGTTGGTCAATATAGTAATCATTAGTAATGAAAATTTGGTAAATTTAATAACTTATATGGAACGGCTCATCAAGAACTTATTTACTTTAGACTTGAACAAAACCATATTGTAGTCAGCCGGAAAGCAGGAAAACGGAAGACAATTCCACAGGCGTGCACTTCTAAGAAAGAAGCTTTGTTCATGGAATCTACGTTTAGGTTTAGGCACAGATAAAGAGTGGGGGAAATTATTGATAGTGTTTACAGCTAGACGAGTGTTTCTTGTGAAAGTTTGGCGAGGGGGGACCATAGATTGAAGCTCAGTTGAACACTTTCCATGAAAATAACGATACATCAGAGACAAACTCGCAACATCTCTTCTGTGAGATAGAGGTTGCAAGGAGGAGAAAAGGACATCTCCTACGAAGCTACGAAGTCTATTTTGAACTCTATCAAGGCAGGACAAGTTCTTTCTAGCAGCTCCTGCCCAGATGTGGCAACAGTATTCCATCCTTGGACGTACCTGGCTCTTATATAGATAGAGAATAGCATCAGCAGTGAGATATCTACTGGATCGATAGAAAGATCCCACCATTTTTCCAGCGGCCTTGGCAACAGATTTGATATACGTGTTCCATTTAAGATCAGGAGTAATGGTCAAGCCCAGAAGCTTGTCAAAACTTGAGGCCTCCTGAAGACGAGAGCCATTCATTTCAATTGATGACAAATGTGGATTAGAATGTTGATGATGTAAAGAGAGAAGCTTGGTTTTAGATGCATTAAAAGTAACCAGCCACTCCTTTCCCCATTGTACTACGTGCTCAAGATCAGAGGAGAGAGAATTGGAGAGAACTTGCTCGTTTACTGTCTTAGATGTGGTACCATAAATGGTAGTGTCGTCAGCATAAATGTCTACAAATGATGTAAGGATATGATTTGGAAGATCATTAATGTAGATCAGGAAAAGAGTTGGGCCCAGGATGGATCCCTGAGGGACACCGGCATTAATATTGTGAGCTTCTGATTTTTGCCCCTCAACTACTACTCTTATGAATCTATCAGAAAGAAATGATTTAATAATTGAGAAGACTTTTCCAGCTATACCATAGCTAGCGATCTTATGAAGTAAACCTTTATGCCATACCCTATCAAAGGCTTTAGATATGTCAAGAGCAATTGCCCTAGAAAGATTGCCACCGTCGAGAGATTTGCTAATCCTATGCGATATAACTGTAAGGACATCTGCTGTAGATCTAGCAGAACGGAAACCATATTGAGTGTCACTAAGAAGGTTATTTTTGTTGAGATGTTTGATTACTTCTGTATTTAATACAGATTCTAGCAACTTACTCATGACGCACAGGAGACTTATTGGCCTGTACTGAGAGGGGGATGAGCGATCACCTGAATTCTTAAATACAGGGCATACTGATGAGATTTTCCAGATAAATCCGTTTAAAATATTTAGTCCGTATAAGCCATATATATATATATATATATATATATATATATAAAATCAATACGAAAATATATAAATGTTTGTGTTTTTGTATTTATTTCCTATGTGTTGACGTGTAGCCAATAATGTTAGCTTGTCGAGCACTTTTTTCTGAAGAGAAGGGTTTCAGTAGATTTACATCAAGGAAACTACAGCATACAACTATTATATATATATATATATATATATATATATATATATATATATATATATATATATATATATATATATATAGTAAATATCTAAAAAATTGCATGAAACCTCAAGGTAAAAAATTACCAAATGTTAGATTCTGACTTCAAAAAACAGCAATTTTTCTTCTTTGTCAGAAACATCGCTCATGGCATATGAGGACTAAAGGACAAAACGAGATAGCGCCCTCTTATAAAAATCATTCATGTCTAGACGATTGTTTTCTCTTTTTCCTTTCCTCTTTCTCTTCTTTATAATTCTCTTCTTTATAATTCTATTCTCTCTATTTTATACGCGGCTTTCATTTTCATTAAAATAACTGGCCTCGAATAAGAACAGAAGCTTATTGTCACCTGACGATGTCTTTTAAGACTGAAACAGTAAATTTATTGTAGCGACTTATGGTAATTTTGTTTACCTAAATTGAATGAAATAATATTTTGCTCTTTTAATTGAGCACTACCGACAAGAATTGTTGAAATTTAATGTTTTTTTTTTTACTTTTGGATATTTTTAATATGGATATATATATATATATATATATATATGTGTGTGTGTGTGTGTGTGTGTGTATGTCTGTGTTTGTATGTCTGTGTTTGTATGTCTGTGTTTGTATGTCTGTGTGCCTGTGTGTGTCTGTGTGTGTGTGTGTAAATATGTTTTTTCAATTATATTTCACCATTTATTTATACCAATATTTTAATCTATAAAGCTCAATGAAACTACAGAGCATACATCAAATACATGAATTGTGAATGTCAACATACTTAAAGGAATAAATTGTAAGATGGTCCATATCTTGTAACATGAGCATGTGTCGGTCAACCAGTTTCAAGTAACTAGAGACCTCTTCAGGGGATATTGCTTATACAAAAGCTTAGTCCGTATTAAGCACTCTTGTATTAACCTCGTTGAAACTTCATTGGTTGCTATTATTCTAGAAAATATTAACCTGGAATTCCGCACGCAGACACACACACACACACACACACACACACACACACACACACACACACACACACACACACACACACACACACATTTTGTATGGTTGCTTATATATATTTTACCATCTCGGTCATTTGGACTGAAAAATCAAATTGGAAAATCCTCGAAATAACAATAAAAATAACACAAAATCAATAGCAATCAAAACAAATAGCAGCAACAACAGTGAGACAGAAATAATTGTCAGTAAAAATCGGAATAAGTCCAGAGGAAAAACGAAACGAAATCATTTTTCATTTTACAATAATCGTTTGTATGATGCCTCTGGGTTCTTGTGAAACGACATTGGATTTACAAACTTCTGCATGGACAGCTTTTCATTTTTTTTTTTCATTTTTTGTATTGACAGTGAAAAAAAATAAAGAAAAATGGTGAAAAAAAAAAAGAAAGAAAATTGGTGAAAAAAAATTGAAGGAAAATGGTGAAAAAAAAATAAAGAAAAATGGTGAAAAAAAAAGAAAGAAAATTGGTGAAAAAAAATTGAAGGAAAATGGTGAAAAAAAAAATAAAGAAAAATGGTGAAAAAAAAAAAAAATGGTGAAAAAAAAAAAAGAAAAATGGTGAAAAAAAAGAAAGAAAATTGGTGAAAAAAAAAAGAAAGAAAATTGGTGAAAAAAAATTTAAGGAAAATGGTGAAAAAAAAAAAAAGAAAAATGGTGAAAAAAATGAAGAAAGAGAGAAAAAGAGAGCGGTAATAAGTAGAAAGAAAGGGAGTAAAAGAAAAAGAGGAGATAAAGGACGAGAGGAAAGAAGAAGAGGAGGAAATGAAAGGATAATAGAAAGAAAGAAACGGGAATAAAAATAAAGTGAAATAAATTAAAGAAACAAACAGGGAATAAAGAAAGAGAGATTGAAATGAAAAAAAAAAAAGGAATTAAGAAAATTAGGAAAGCAAGAAAGAATTGGAACAAAAATACTGAGGATGTTGCCAAAGCTGCTGCAAAGACACAGGCCTCCTTCTACTGTTCTAGAAAATTACTCACGCTAGGGAATATCTTCGTATATCTTTAGAAAATCATGATTCGTTAATGCATGCAATATTGTTACCATTTCTGGTCTGAGGCATACACCACAAGTCTCTCATCTTTAGACCGAGTCCAAAAAAATAAAAGTCTCAAATCCGATAGGTGAAGCTCCAACTAATCCCATCACAGGAATGTTTCATCTTTGCACATGTTTTACACATTTTTTTAAGAGAATGCGCTCTGACGAATTCATACCCCCGACTAACCTGACAGCCAGCAAAATCTCACCCCTTCATTATTGAGATCCTTAGATGCCGCGCAACGTTTTATTCTAATAGTTCTTCCTTTGGAATACTTGAATTTAGAATTCCCTTCCTTATCCTGTTTCTACGACTGTATTAACCCGCAGAAATTTAAATGTAATGTGAACAAACATCTCGCTTCTAAGTTCCCAACTGTCTCCTATTAGACACGATCCCAAATAGTAGCTCCTTACGCCCCAAGAGTAAAAAAAAAGAAGATTGGAATGAATTAAAGGTAATAAATGGATAGGGGAATGAAAAAATGAAGGAAAAAAGAAATAAATGAAGAAAAGAAAGAAAGAAAGGAAAAAAGAGAAAAATAGAAAAGGAAGAGTAGAAATCAAAAAGCATAAATAAATGAAGAGGGGGTAAAAAAGAAAGGGAGGAAAAAGAATAAAACTACGAAAGAAAGAGGGGAAGAAAGAAAGGAATGAATAAAAAGAAAAGAAGAAGAAAAGGCGAAGGGATAAAGATCAAATATAAAAAAATAAAAAATATATATAAACAAAGAAATTTATATACAGAAGAAATTAAATAAAAGTTAAAAAAAAGAAGAAATATACAAATACGCAAGAAAAATATACGTCCAAGAATCTAACCCTTACCCTAACCCTAACCTGGACGGGTAAAATTTATTATTAAACAAAACAGCTTAAGATATAAAACTGCTAAACCTTATGTACGTCCAAGGATGGAATACTGCTGCCATATCTGGGCAGGAGCTGCTAAAAACAGCCTATCCTGCCCTGACAGAGTACAAAATAGACTTCGTGGCTTAGTGGGGGATGCCCTTTTCTCTTCCATGCAACCTCTCTCCCACAGAAGGGACGTTGCAAGCCTATCTTTGTTTTATCGTTATTTCCATGGTAGGCGCTCGTCTGAACTCCAATCTCTGCCCCCCCTCGCCAATCTTTTACAAAAAACACCCGTCTAGCTGAATCCACCGTCAAAAACTTTCCCCACACTTTATCTATGCCTAAATCAAAACGTAGATTCCATGAACAAAGATTCTTTCTTAGAACTGCACACATGTTGAACTCTGTTCCTTCTGCCTGCTTCCCTCCTGACTACAACTTGGATGTCTTCAAGTCCAATGTTAACAAATTCCTGATTAACCGCCCCCTTAAGTAGACACTCTAAATATCCACACTAACGTACTGTACTTGCAATAACCCTTATCCCTGAGTGGCTTCCGGGCCTGGATAAGTGGTGACCACCTTGTAAAAAAAAATGTACAGAACCCTTTTTCTAATTTAAAGCAAAATCCAAGTCTTTCATTTAATTTCAGCTGTGTTTTAAAATTCACAATGGTCGGAGTGTCAGTGGATACTTATATTCTAAAAATAATATATATGCCGCTCCCCATTTAGGGGATACCAAATTAGTCAAAGGGGAGATTATTCCTAACTTTTAAGTCAAAATGCACTTTCGTATAAATAATTGAATTAATTCAAAAAGTATCGCTAACAAAAATAAAATAAAACATCTACATAACTTTATATATATAGAGATAATAAAAAATAAAAAAAAATATTAGGAAAAGATAAAAGGAAATAATAAGATTTAAAGAAATGAAATTGGAAAGAAATAGAGTAAGAATAGAAGGAAGAAAGAAAAAAGTAACAGAAAGAAAGAAAAAGAAAGAAAAAGAAAGAAAAAGACTAAACATACAAAGGAAGCAAACCAATTTAACAGAAAGAAAAAAGTAAAAAGTATAAAAAGAAATAAAAGAAACAAAAACAAAATGAATGAAAATGGAATAGAAAGAAAAAGAAAAAAGAAAGAAAAAGAATTGAAAGAAAGAGAAATAAATAGAAAGAAAGAAAAAGAAATAAAAGAATGAAAAAGAAATAGAAATAAGAAAAACAATTGAAAGAAAGAAAAAGAAAGGAAAAAGAATTGAAAGAAAGAAAAAAGAAAGAAAAATAATTGGAAGAAAGAAAGACAAAGAAAAAATAATTGAAATTAAAAGAAAGAAAAAAGAATTGAAAGGAAGAAAAAGAAATAGAAAGAAAAATAATGAAAAAGAATGAAAAAGAAATAGAAAGAAAAAAGAATTGAAAGAAAGAAAAAAGAAAGAAAACCCCCAAAAAGGATTGAATGAAAGAAAATGAAAGAAAAAATAATTGAAAGAAATAGAAAGAAAAAAATGAAAGAAAAAAGAACGAAAAAGAAATAGAAATTTAAAAAACCAATCGAAATAAAAAGAAGGAAATAAAAAAACGAAATAAAAACGAAATTAAGTGAAAGAAAGAAATCACTGCAAAAAAGATTATAGAATCATGAGAAAGTCATAAAAATGGCTCCTCAAGTCCAAAGTAGAATAACAAGCTTGGACCCGATGAGTTTTAAAGACTAACAAACAAGGTCCTGAACAGATACGAGTCCTCTATCCCAACCATCATCAACAGACCTAAGGTAATGTTGGCAGCATCTAACAAAGCCAAACTCCTTGCCATGAACTTTGCATCAAACTCAACTTTATGAGATCAGGGCCACCTACCTCCCGAATTTCCTACAAAGACGGAAAATAAACTGACATCTACATATCAGTTCGTAATATTGCCACACTGATCAAGATCCTCGATGCCACCGAAGCAACTGGTTCTGACAATATTCCAGTTACAGTACTAAAAAAAAAATGCAACCGGAACTAGCTCTCATTCTTGTAAAACCTAAAGGACTAAATGCTTCCCGACTCATTGGAAACTTAATTACTTTGTCCAATATTTAAAAATAGTGGAGATAGATCTTCCGCATCTCAGTACAGATCAATTAGTCTTCTTTGTGTCATGAGTAAGTAATAGAGAAATTGTTAACCACCTCAGCAAAAACAACTTACTCAGTGACAAGCAATATGGTTTCCGTCCTGCAAGATCTACAGCTGATGTACCGACTGTAATTTCATATAGAATCAATGAATCTCTCTATTTCCTCTCAAGAGCGATATCTCTTGACATATCAATTGAGGCATTTGACAGGGTTTGGCATAAAGGTCTACAAGATTTCCAGCTATGGAAGATTTGGAAATATTTTCTTAGCTATCGAATCTTTTCTCTCCGATAGGTTTATACAAATAGTCGTCGATGGGCAAAAATCTGAAGCTCAAAGGATCCATCCTAGGCATTACACTCTTCCTTATCTTCATCAATGATCTCTCAAATCACATTCCAAGTACATGCGTCGACATATACGCAGATGACTCTACGCTCTACAGCAACACATCAAAGTCCAGCAACGACTAAGATTGCTCTGTTTTGTTGTGTTCGTTGTGCTGTCACCAATAAATTTGAAATGACATTTTTGTCAGTATGTCACAAATAAATTTGAAATGACATTTTTGTCAGTATGTCACAAATAAATTTGAAATGACATTTTTGTCAGTATGTCACAAATAAATTTGAAATAACATTTTTGTCAGTCTGTCACAAATAAATTTGAAATGACATTTTTGTCAGTATGTCACAAATAAATTTGAAATGACATTTTTGTCAGTATGTCACAAATAAATTTGAAATGACATTTTTGTCAGTATGTCACAAATAAATTTGAAATGACATTTTTGTCAGTATGTCACAAATAAATTTGAAATAGCATTTTCTTTAGTCTGACACGAATAAATTTAAAGTAGCCTTCTCGTTGGTCTGTCACGTATAAATTGTAAATATCATTTTTATTGGTCTGACATGAATAAATTTGAAATAGTATTTCCGTTGGTCTAACACGAATAAATTTGAAATAGCTTTTTCGTTAGTCTGCCACGAATAAATTTGAAATAGCTTTTTCGTTAGTCTGCCACGATAAATTTGAAATAGCTTTTTCGTTGGTCTGTCACAAATAAATATGAAACAATATTTTCGATTGTTTGTTACAAGTAAATTTGAAATTACGTTTCGTTGACCTATCATAAAAGAATTGTAAACAATATTTCCGTTAGTCTGAATTTCCACTCTAAACGCGCTAACGAAATGGGCGCATGTTAAAAAGTTACTTTCCTTCTCATATTTTTTTCCGTTTTTTTTTAATTTAAGACAAGAAACCTCTTCTGTTTCTCCGGTAATATTAATAAGCTATTTGTAATTTCTTGTCGATTGACGCGTAAATCGAAACTGCTAAGACGAACCGGAATTGATGGCCAATTTCCCGACACAAAATTGCCTATTAAATATACGACACGAGACTTAGATGTCTGATTCTTTCTTTTTGAACGACTTTTTTTTCTTCATTTTCTTTCGTTTTCATTTTCTTCGTATTTTCCTTCATTCGATCATATTTTTTTTCTTATTTTTGTAATTACTTTTATTCGCTCTTCATCATTCTTCTTTTTTTTCTATTCTTTCTTTCATGTATTCGCCATTTTTATTTTTTTAATTATATTTGTTTCTTGTTATGTGTTTTGTTATTGTAATTATTTGCACGTTGATTCGTTGCATATATTATATTTTATTTCTTCCTTTGTACATTCCGTTACTTATTCTTCGTAGAATGATACAAACTTCAACTTGAAATCAATAACATTTCTGAATTTTTGAGATGGAGATGGATTATTCGTCTTATTTGGATTCTTCGGACATCTTTGTATTTACACAACGCTGCGTACTCGTGACGCAGTGGATAGAGTACTTGGTCAAATTCAGTCGGAAAAGTTGCATTCCTGGAGATTGAAGTTTTAAACTTCAGTGCGACCGACTTAAAATTCGATCTCGAATTACTTAAAGTTTTTAATAATATTTAGAAACAGACAGAAAAAATCATACTTAAAAAAAGTCAAAATCATGAAATACGAGGTGGTATCTGAAAATTCCTTAGATCTAAAAAGTGCTTCCGCCGCTTATATATGGGGGCCCTACGCCAGTAAGTAGAAATGATGTTAATTAGTATAAATTTTGGCGAGAGTTACGTGAAGTACATGTCAGGACAACCTGGCGAGAAACGGAAATAGACCCAATGCACCTGGCGTGGGTGAGACGAGAGGGGCCAAAGGCTAGCTCGCTAGACAAACCACGCTAGAAACAAGTGTCGAATTAGATAGGAATTATATTATGACTAGCCTGCGTGCCTGGCGTTGCCTGGGTGTTTGGAGGTGTGTGTTGAGCAAAATAAAAGTGGTAGTAGGCAGGCGAAGGCGTAAAAAAGTGAAAGAAAACCAGACGTCTTACCCCTACTCCATGTCGCGACTGGAAGTTCGGAACGTTGAAATTAGTAATACGATGACTTGCAAAAATGATGACACATACAAAAAAACAAAAAAAACAAAAACAAAAAAAAAAAACAACAACCCAAAAACCGACCCTCCTTGTAGAAAACTGCCCAGTTAAGGATGAAGGAATCAATGTTTTTGGCCAATTTTCGATATTTGTTGTCCGAGGGTCGAGCTTTAAAACGATACCGATATCGTGAAAATCCGTCGCCTCTGTGGAAAGCTTTAGGCATGCATACATAATACATACATGATGATTGTAACGTCTTGTCAGACGAGTGCCACTCCCTCAGACATTTAAAGTCCATGAGTCCAAATACCTGAGGGAGTATCTATAAAAGGATGATGTTACAGAGTCTGAGCTTTGTCTCTCTCTCAGTTCAAAATGTTGAGCTCCAGCAACAAACAAGAGCAAGATAGCCAGCAACAAATTAAACTGCAGACCAGCTTAATGCGGGTACTGGTCTCCCGCTTTATGTTTTTTTAAATCAGAGATTTGCTTCTCCTAGAGAGGTTCCCCTCATCACGGCTTACAGAAGTCCTCTGATTCTCTGTTTTGAATGTTACTTTTTCACTGCCTTCGTTCAGGATTGAACTCAGCACGTTTAGGTAACTGTAAACTTTGATAAAACGTCGAGGACCACTCGGCCATATGTCACTAGGGCAATTCTTAGTTGGTTTTTGTTAATGTTAAACCTATGTTGTTATTCATTGTTTTCTCTCTCTATCAGAGGTGTCCAAATTGCATTCAGCTCTATGCTTGGCTTGCTCAGTAGGTTTTTATGTCCGAGCATGTGAGCTGTTTCTTTAAGTTTTCTCACTTTCCAGTGGGTCTCTCTGTTTATTATTTTTACTTCATTCCATAGGGGGCGATGGTCCCCCCTCTCCATCCAGACATGGTTGGCTATACCCGATTTTTCCGTCTCCCCTTTAGTTACCGCTTTTCGGTGTTCTTCCACCCTTACTTTAAGGGGGCGGCATGTTTCACCCTTGTATGTCCCAAAGCCTAGCTGGAGTCCGAACACGGTACCCCCGTAATAATAATAAAGGGTTGGGTTCGAGACTCCTAACAAACGGTTCCCCAGTTCGATACAAAACATCTGACGAAGGCCGGAGGGCAAAACGGCCGAAACGTTGTGACAATAACAACCAAGATGAGGAAGTCAGTCCGACAATCTCAATCAATGAAAACATCTCATCTCAAAAATACAGACAATTACTAAAATAATTTGTTTAAAATAAACTAAAAAAATATTCAAAATACAAGTATCTTCTTATGATGTCGAACTAAATAGTTTTTTATTTGTTGCGGCCATATTGTTAAATGCGATGTTAAAGAAGTGCTTTTGTGCAACCATGTGCAACAATCGCGTGGTCTTCTTTTTTCTTCTGGCCCTGTCGTCGTCTCTCACATTGGTGACCGGAAAAGTCACTGTGCCTCCTTTCGTTGAATGTTTCGTTTGCGTATGAAAATATTATATGCCGTATTTTCATACAAGGTTGAAAGGTTCATAGGAAACGAACTCAGAAAGATAGAGACACACACACAGACAAAGTTCGTTTTATATATTAGAGTAGAGAAGAGATTTAGAAGTTGTTTACTTCAAGTTAACGTATTTTATGTACAGGAGGTTTGACACAAGGCAACTTATAGGCATAGAGATTAAAACAAAATTAGATTTTTTTTAACTCTAATCAATCAAATATACATGGGATAAAAATACAACAAATAAATGTTACCAAAGGCAAGATCAGTTCCTAATCTTCTGTTTATACTCAAATGTTAGTCGATGCCGTCCAATGCTTCTATCACGTGGAAGTAACGTTTCCACGTCACAAACCAACCACAAGCCTTTGTTTATGATTTTCAGACCAAAGAAAGGACTACCGATGGACACTGCGTACCATCCTGTTAAATTTTGATTTTAAACTGGAATTCCTATTATCGAAACAAATTAGCCACGTAGATAACCTACCAATTCATATATAATGAAAGAGAACTTTTCGATGATTCTATAATAACTGCACTTCGTGGTATAAATTCGCATCAGCCTGTCGTCCACTTTCAGTCTATCTCTTTTCTAAAATCAACTTTTGTCACTGTCTACGATATATACACTTGGCAGCAAATAAAACACAACATAGCTGGGTTATAAACTATTTTGTTTATTTCCAATGACAATCTTTTCGATTTTACTACGACAGTTGTGACATAAATGAAGCCACGTGGCGGGTGCGGCGCGGATGTTTTGGAAGCTTGTCCTCGTTCTTTGACCAACTCTATATTGTGTCTTGTTTGTTTTCTGTTGTGTCAATTTATATAAACATTCTTTCATTTTGGAATGTTTAATATTTCCCATTTTCTATTATTCTACTTCTTTGACTGATATTTCTCTAGCATATTTCTGGTCGAATTATGCATTTAAACAGACAATCATCATATGGAATTAATTTGCATGTGTTCAACATATCCAATATCTCTATTCACAGGGTCACCTGCCAAATATCCAACATTCGCACCGACTGCAAAATTAAAACAATGATATCGAATACTGTTAGAGAGCTTCCGGTGACATTGCCAGAAATCAGAAGAGAAGCGTTAAAGGGCGATTTCATCCACGACATTAAAAGACATATTATCTTTATGCGGGGAAGACATGTTATCAGGTTGGCAAGAAAGTTCTTGCGGTTTTTAACTTTCAAATTAAGATTAACATATCTCGGCTCAAATAAAAATGTATTCATCGAAATAAGCGCCATCAGAATTAACACACTTTTGCCAATGCAAAGCTAATGTATTTATGTCAGTAACGTAAAAACCTTGCGTTCTGGTGGCGGTCGCTGAAAGCATTTTCGATATCGCTTAGATTTTTGAAGCATTTCTCCCGCAGAAAGTTGTCGAGATGTTTGAAAACATAGTAGTCGGTAGGTGAGAGGCCTGGAGAGTATGGTGCATGAGGCAGTTTCGTAGCCCAATTCGGTCAATTTCTGCAGGGTCTTTTCTGTTGACTAAAGCTGGGTTTTGTTGTCGAAGTTTCTGATGCATTTCATCCATTTGTTGACAGTACTTCTTCGCCATAATGGTTTCACTTGTATTAAAAAAAACTATAATGTATGAAACAAATATGAAAAATTCCGCAATAACTTTCTTCTCAAACAAATATATAGTTCTAGTTTGAAAGTTAGTTTAAATAAAGTTGTGTGATCTTTTTTCGCCTACTATTTTTCTAATTGACGTAACCAATATGTTTGCACGTGTTCGTCTCCGTACTACGCCTTCTACCAACTCAACCTCCCGTTCTCACCATGGTTTCTTTTAATCACAGGGTATAGTCTCATTTACATAGAAGCGGCAAGAGTTTGCGTTACTCTCACGTGATCGTCAAGCACAAAGAAGGTGCGAGTCGCCATTTTCTTTTTTTTTCTTGTTAAGCGACCGAACCCTACAAAGCATATACTCCCACACACGCGCTAGTCAGGTAAGTTACGATTTTCTCCACAATAATGAAAGGGTAATAATTCCTAAAATCCCGCATAAAAGACTCCCGCAGGATTTCCACACAGGATACTCGAAGGAAAACAAAACGAATGAAAAGCTTAATGAGAAGCTACGTGAACTGGCCGAACACGGATAAAGATATCACGATGATTGACTCTTGCAAAGATTCCGCTCTAAAAATGAATATGTTTATACAAATTAGTTTCTTTCATTAATAGAACCGTTACAATAATATGACGTTTGCGTTCGCGTTCCAACGTTCATAAAATGGACCTATGTCACAGACGGTTATAAGAGATTTTAAAGATAAATTTCACCCCCATAACCAGATATATTCTGAATGTCCATTAACCATAATACTGATATGTTTTCGTACTTGAACTAGTACATAAGATAAATAAATAAAACTACTTAAAAAATATCGGAACAATAATTTTCAATCATCGTGTACAGTGAAGCGAAGAATTGTCTTTAAATCGATTATTTTGTATCGACGACAAAAAAAAAAGGCAATTTATTTTTTTGTTGCCTCTAATCGTCTTAAGAAAATATATAAATCTCTGATACAACTTCCATAATATATTTCACTTTGTCTGTCTCTCTGTATGTCCGTTCCGCTCTTTCTCGGAAACTACTCGGCTGATCTGGCTGAAATTTTATAAAGACCTTTGCTATGAGAAGGTGCAGCAAACAAAGTGTTATGGTATTCGTTGGATACACATTTAGAAATTAATAAAGATCATTCACCACAATGTCACATTTATGAGTAGGTGTCGTTAACCACTAAACTACCGACACCCCTTTAAGCTTTGGTTATACATTGTTTTTTCAACTGTTTCACGAGCAAGCTTTACTATTACAAGAAGTCTCCTCAACCACCGATAGAAATGACTAATAACACCCTACCTGAGAGCTCTTCCTTAAAATTTATTGGATGAATAGTCACAGGCAACATGCACTAGAGCAAATACATTGAGGACATTGCAAAGGCTGCTGCAAAAAAGGTAGGTTCCCTCTACCGTGTTAGAAAATTACTGACACCTAAGAGTATCCAGAACCTCTACAAAGCCATGCGGGGAGTGTTGTTGTCACATCTCGACTGGGGCATCTACAACTAGTCTCTCATTCTTGGATAGCCCCCCCCCCAAATCTAATAGATCTCGCACTGTTAACTAAGTTCCAACCCCTGTCCCATCGCCGCAATATTGCAACCCTGTGCCTGGTTTACAAGTTTTTTTAATGGTAGATGCTCTGATAAACTCACTGAACTTGTGCCCTCTCGACGCGCATACTCCTGACTAACCCGACAAGCAACAAAATCACACTCCTTCACTTTAGAGGTCCCTAGATACCAGAAAGCATTGTACTTTAATTGTTTTTTTTTCTTCAAACTGCTAAACTTTGGAAATCCCTCCCAGTTACCTGCTTCCCTGTCAGTACTGATATGCAGAATTTTAGATGTAATGTAAACCGACATCGCATTCATGTCCTCTAAACATGATCTCAAATACTAGCACCCTAAGTCCAAGTGGCAATATGTTTTGTTTGGGGCGAACTTGACTAAAAAACAACCCCCCCAAATCAAAAAACAAAGTTATTACATTTAACATACAGATCGATTCTGTTAATAATCTGCTCCTTTCTTCCTTTGTTAGTGCGTGTGTTATGCTTAAAAAAAGCCAAATAAAATCCTTGAAGGTCAAATTGTTTCAAAAAGGCGAAATTCGGGAAAATTCTATACCATTCTATCTTTTATTCTTATTTACGATAAACAAGGAACATTGCCACTTGAACGTAAGAGGTTACTATTTGAGACCACCTTCTCCAGATGACTATGTAGGAAATTGAGCAGCGATATATCTATTTACATTGTTTAAACTTCTGCATGTCAGTACAGTCAGAGAAGCAGGCAACGAGAGGTCTAGTAATCTGAGGAGAAATACTATTAGAGTAAGAGGCTTTCCAGATTTTAGAGACCTCTAAAGTGATGAGGTGTGATTTTGCTGCTTGTAGGGTTAGTCAAGAGGGTATGTACATCGATGAGGCACCAGTGCGATGTTTTAGTCAGAATATGTCCTATTAAAGTACTTGCAAACAGGCACAGGGATGAACCACTGCGCCGATGGGATAGGGGTTGAAGCTTAGTTAATACTTCGGAACCTATTAGATTTGAAAATTTTTGGACTCTGTTAAAAAGTGAGAGACTACTGATAAATACACTGGCCCAACTGTGGCAAATATGGTAGGAACGAAAGCTTCCAAATTAATATGTTACGGTTTTTATGTCCTAGTCTAAAGTTAACGGAACGCCGCAAGTATATATATATATATATATATATATATATATATATATATATATATATATATATATATATATATATATATATATATATATATATATATATAAAAGTGAAAGTATCTGTGTGTGTTTGTGTGTCTGTGTACATTTCCATACGCAATAACTCTGTCAATTTTTAGCCTACAGATTCAAAATTTGATATACAGGGTACTGAGATTTGGGAAAATCTTTGTAATCCGTTTTTGGCCAGAAATTTTGCAATTAAGGGGTTAAAGTTCAACGATTTGACCTTTGAGGACTCTACCAAACTCCTCCTACAATTTTGGGTCTAAAAACGTGAAATTTTAGATATAGGTTCCTTGGACATGGATCTAACTTAATAACTGTATTTGAGCACTAAACAATAAATTGTAAGGGGTCATAATAGGGGTCAAAGTTAACAAAATTGACCTTTTTTTTTGCTCAGCATACACCTCAAAACACCCGGGCAACGCCGGGCATCCATGCTAGTTAATTAAAAATAAAAAGAGTGAAAAAAAAAGATGATTTGAAGAAAGAAATTTTATTACAAAGAAAAAGAAAACAAAAATAAAATAGAAATGAAACGAATTATTAATAAGCTTTTTACACTCGTAACAGTGCAAAGGGGTGTAACAATAAGTGCATTGCAGCCTGGGAAGATTACTTCGAAGGGGAGGGGTTAGAGTTTCATGTGTCTACTATCAATAAAAGAGACCATACGAAAATGTCTGAAAACTTATTTAAGGCACCTTGTAATAGGAATAACTAATCTTTATCTAAAAAATTCAGAAATTCTGTTGTCATAAATTACGCCATCCTTTTGAAGAGGATCGGATAATCTTTCGAGGCATGACATACCCCCCTTTTTTTACAAAGGAGTCACCACTCATCAAGGCCCAGAGGCCACTCGAGGATAAGGGTTAATAAGTGTACGTGGTAAACGGGATAGTGACGTAGTAATTGTTAGTAGTGGAAATTTGGTAAATTAGACTTATCCAGAATTTGTTTACGTAGGACTTGAAAACGACCATATTATAGTAAGCTGGAAAGCAGGCAAATGGAAGAGAGTTCCATACGTGTATAGTTCTAAGAAAAAAAGCTTTGTTCATGAAATTTACGTTTAGGTTTAGGCACGGATAAAGAGTGGGGGGAATTATCGATAGTGTTATATATATATATAAGTGAAAGTGTGTGTGTGTGTGTGTCTGTTTGTGTACATTTACCTACGCAATAGCTCTGTCAATTTCTAGTCTACAGACTCGAAATTGGATATACAGGATACTGAGATTTGGGGAAAAAATTGTGATCGGTTTTCGGCCAGATATTTGGCTGTTAAAGGATCAAAGTTCATCGATTTGACCTTTGAGAACTCTACCAAACTCCTCCGTCAATTTTGGGTCTACACACCTGAATTTTTAGATATTGGTTCCTTGGACATGGATCTAACTTAGTCACTATTTGAGCACAAAACAATAAATATTAATATTATTTTTTCTTTTTTTGCTCAGCATACATCTCCAAACACCCGGGCAACGCCGGACTGAAATGCTAGTATATATATGAAATTTTCTATGTATATTCTGCAAGCATGAATATATATTTATATTAGTTCATTTTCTACGTGTTCGATGAGCAAGAGTCATGTTGGTTTTCCAACGGCGGCGTATATCAAGCCTCGTTTTCGCGCTAATGTATTTTTATTGTCTAAAGGTCGACTCTGCAATAAATTTACGCAGGGCTAAGGCTTATGTTCAACGAGAGAATATTTTAGATAGAATTATATTCGATCAGTTGAAGCTTTAAATTTACGACGCATCTCTGAATACGTGTCGGTGTTATATGTTAAGATAACGTGTTTTGTGTGTGTCTATCATTCTATGAATATATGTATTTGGTCTATTTCTAAATATATGTAGGTGTTATATGTTAACGTGATGTGTATTGTGTGTGTATCTATCATTTAATGTATGTATGTATTTGGTCTATTTCTGAATCTGTGTAGGTGTTATATGTTAAAGTAATGTGTATTGTGTGTGTATCTATCATTTTATGTATGTATGTATTTGGTCTATTTCTGAATCTGTGTAGGTGTTATATGTTAAAGTAATGTGTATTGTGTGTGTATCTATCATTTTATGTATATATGTATGTATTTGGTCTATTTCTGAATCTGTGTAGGTTTTATATGTTAAAGTAATGTGTATTGTGTGTGTATCTATCATTTTATGTATGTATGTATTTGGTCTATTTCTGAATATGTGTAGGTGTTATATGTTAAAGTAATGTGTACCGTGTGTGTATCTATCATTTTATGTACGTATGTATTTGGTCTATTTCTGAATCTGTGTAGGTGTTATATGTTAAAGTAATGTTTATTGCGTGTATTTATGTATATATTTGGTCTATTTCGTTTGAAATACTGTTCTATTCATTTGGATTTTTCGTCTGATTCTATGCATATTTGGTTGTAAATAATGCGTGAAGTTCTAATCATTGTCTGCGTTCGGGACGTTAGTTTTTGTGTACAAACATTTTATTTAAAAGAAACAAAACAAAACAAAAAAACTCCAGCCGTTTGAAACGCTGTTCTGTTCATTTGGAATTTTCGTCTGATTCTATGTATATTAAGTTGTAAATAATGCGTGAAGTTCGTCATAATTGTCTTCCTTCGGGACGTTAGTTTTTGTTTACAAACATTTTATTTAAAAGAAACATAACAAAACAAAAAAAAACCCAGCCGTTTGAAACGCTGTTCTGTTCATTTGGAATTTTCGTCTTATTCTATGTATATTAAGTTGTAAACAATGCGTGAAGTTCGTCATCATTATCTGCCTTCGGGTCGTTAGTTTTTGTTTACAAACATTTTATTTAAAAGAAACAAAACAAAACAAAAAACTCCAGCCGTTTGAAACGCTGTTCTGTTCATTTGGAATTTTCGTCTGATTCTATGTATATTAAGTTGTAAATAATGAGTGAAGTTCTAATCATTGTCTTCCTTCGGGACGTGAATCTTTGTGTACACAATTTTTATTTAACACAAACAAAACAAAACAAAAAAAAATATCCAGCCGTTTGAAACGCTGTTCTGTTCATTTGGATTTTTCGTCTGATTCTATGTATATTAAGTTGTAAATAATGCGTGAAGTTCGTCATCGTTGTCTGCCTTCGGGACGTGAATTTTTGTGTACAAACATTTTATTAAACGAAAGGAAAGAAAACTCCAGCTGTTTCAAATGTAAACAAATAAATATTAAATATATAATGATATATGTTAAAATACAAACAAATATATATTTATACATGTAAACAATTTAATCTTAAATATATAATAATATATGTTAAAAATACAAATCCAATATATATTTATACATATAAACAAATATACGTTAATCAATGTTTATAAATTTCTATCAAACATATATAAATACATTCCAATACATAAGTATTTCATATATATAATATATGTTATTTAATAATTATTAAATATATATTAATACATGTAAATAAATATATGAAATATGTATGTTTTATAAAAATATAATGAATTTATAACTTAAAATATTTCAGCATTAAGAATTGATTATATAATGTTAAATTGAATTAATAATTTAATGCTGCAATATTTTCAGTTATAAATTTATTATTTTTATTTATTAGAATATGTTGTCCTTTTCTTTTTTTTAGTTTTAACAACTAGTCGTTTATTTTCCATGTTTAAGCTTAATCATATTACTTTTCATTCTCGCATTTTTCTATTGTAATCTATAATTTTTTCAGACTTCCAATAAATTAACTTGTTCTTTGTTTAATTTCAGTCTTATTTTTTTGCTCCCATGATCATAAAATTATATACATATGTAATAACAATGTACGACACTCGTTTGCTTCAATAAAATCCCCTCCAATTATGTCCCTTTCATTCTTTCATTCTGTCTGTTTAACTGTTTACTTCTCTTTTCACGAGAGCAGTGAATTAATAGCAACACTATTCGCGGAAGCGACGTGGTTGCTATAGAAACCAGTCATAAAAACGTCGCTCACCTACGTTTTTTTTTTACGATTTTGAACACCACTAAATTCATCATAAGTTTTGTTTTACTGAACGAAAATCAAACATTTTTTTTCACAAAATAGCTAAAAAGGTGATCTATAAACTGTAATAATTGTCAGAAATTTTATCAAAAAATGGGTGAGCAGTGAAGCTTTAAAGCAGTTCGAAATGACTAAAACTGCCATTAACCATATATTCAAACAGTATATATATATATATATATATATATATATATATATATATATATATATATATATATATATATATATATATATATATCCTTTCTGATTTTGCTAGGTACGTTCTGTTGGATTCTCCCATCCAATCTCAATATTATTCAACCCACATAGTTGACACTGAAACTACAATCAAAATTGTAAATCTATATATTAATACGATAGCGTGTGTGTTATTTTCTGTGACACGCTTACATCCGGGTTATTGAATTGATGTGTACTTCCATTTCTGGTTATAAATAATTTTACCAAGAATTCTTCATCAGTTTTGGTTTCGGTTTCGATTATAGCTGATAGCACTTAAGTCATCTATTTCTCTTTGTAAATAATTTTATCAAGAATTCTTCATAAATTTTGGTTTCGGTTTCGATTATAACTGATGACACTCCAGTAATCTTTTTTTAATAAATAATTTTAGCAATTTTATCGACCGGGCTTTAAGTTTTGATTTCGGTTTCGATTATAGCTGAAGGAACTTGGGGGTATCAAAACCAAAGCAAAAGATGATGAAAGTAAAAATAAAATAGATAAACCCCATCATTTATTATACCATACCTGTTCACACTGAAACACTTATCACAATATTCTGTGGATCCATATTAAAAAAACCTTGTTAAACTTTGTGACATATTTCCATTCTATGGAGGTCAGGTGCGAACGAACACCCCATAATTTTATTATACCATATTTCTTCAAACTGAAACATAATTATCAAAGTATACTTACGCAGATAGATATGAAAAGTCTTTATTAAAGTTTGTGCCTATTTCCATTCTACGGAGGCCAGGCGCGAACGCAGATCCCACAATTTTATTATACTATCCCTATTTAAGTTAAAACATACTTATCAAAGTATTCTTATGTACATCTATATAAAAAACACTTGTAAACATATTTTTTAAATTTTTAAATTTTTTATTTTCATACTTTGTGGACCAGGCACGAACGCAGACACCACAATTTTAATGAACCATCGTTCTGCCAGATCAAACATACCCATTCCTGTGTCTCGATACATCCTCTATCATTATATGTAATCAGTTTTTTAAAATAGTCAACCATATAGGAGCCTATTCGTGACCACACACACACACACACACACACACACACACACACACACACACACACACACACACATTCAACTTTATATATATACATATATATATATATATATATATATATATGATCCCCATTTTCTATTTACAAATTTTAGTTAAGGTTTTCTCTTTTCATCCTTATATAGTTAAATTCTGTTTTAAAATTTTCGTAAAGGCTTTTTTTTTCATCCATATATAAATGAATTCTCTTTTGTCATTATAAACATTTTAGAAGTCGGATTATGTAGGTGCTAAGTCTGCGATAGGTTAAAGTTATTTATTTTTTCTTCCGGGAATTTAAACTGCATTCTTTATTTTTATTTTTGCATTTTTTTTATTCTACTATTCTATTTTATCATAATTATTCTAAGAATTCGTGCTTGCTTAAATAAATAGTTTTGCAGTTTTAACAAAAGAGCTACAATAATATCAGAGGGTCTCCATGTATAGTGAACATCTACAGACTGCCAACATTAATATATTACATAGGAGTGAGTCCCTCTGGAATTTCCACAGGTCAAGCTAGTTACATTATTCTTATGGGAGAGTAGAACATCTTTTCGAGAGGATGGCCTTAAGGTTCTCGTATACTTTTTATTTGATTTTACATAAGAGATAATATGTCGCTTCACATTCATGAGCATGTTTCGGTCAGTTACTGGCGACTAGAGAACTTTTGAGGCGATTCAGCTTGTACGAAAGCAAAGCTGTTCTCTAGTTGCTAGTAACTAACTGACCGAAACATGCTCATAAATGTAAAGCGACATATAATTGCTTATGTAAAAACAAATAAGAAGTATATATATATATATAACAAAAAACAAAAACAAAAAATCAAACAACCATTAACCAGGCTCAATACGAAACGGATGGTACGCTTAAATGCTTTTAAGTATTTTAAGTATTTTAAACGATTTTAATCACCTTTCCATTCAACTCACTATTTCAATTTTTATTTTTATTATATTTCATCACTCGCCTGAGGACGACCGATGGAGGTCGAAAACGCCGCGATTAAGGCAAATTTCTTTTCACACTCGAACATAACATTCGGAAAGTAGAAAAAATGGATTGTAAGAGAAACAAACGTTATAATGTCTCTGCTTTTCAATAAAACGTGCATATATATATATATATATATATATATATATATATATATATGAAATGAAAATTACAATTGAATTTACCAAAATGATCCAAGATGGTAAAATTAAAGTAAATTATAGATATAAAAGAATTAAAAATTATAAAATTATCTCAGCCAGATAAAAAAGCTCGATAAATCCAAATAGGAAATAGAGCTTATAATATGAGCAAACAGTTAATAAAATATGTTAAAAAACACTTTGAAATGAGTTAAAAACATATTTAATCTGAAAAGGAAACACTAGATAAATGGATAGTCCTTAATCCGCGGAGTTTCGAAGAAATACTTTCCTTCTCATCAGAGGGTAGGAATTAGCAAAATGCGGGATTGGATTTTGCATGCAGAAGTATTTGATGAAACAACAAGTCAAAGATCTTACTTGAAAACAAAAAAAGTGAAGCAGAGGGAATATGGTAAAGAAAAAGGTGATTACACATGAATGGATAGTCTGGTGGAAGATAAAAAAATCCAGTGACGGTAAAATCCAAAAGTAAAACTTCAAAAAAGTTAAAAGAATTTCCATTTGTACAAGTAAAATCCAAGGAAATCCCGTAATTGGAAGAAGATAGTCCATAATAATCCAAAGGCAGAAATCCATGGAATAATTCACAAAAATGTGTACAAGGGGGAAAAAAGAAAAGATTCCAATAATATTAATAAAAGAAAAATAAGATGTGCTTTTCACTCTACTTCCGAGACATAAATATAAATAAGAAAGATCTGGGAAGAGAAAGAAAAGAAAGAAAATGATGAAAAAGTTAAATATAAAATAAAGGGAAACAAAAGTCAAAATGACCCAGACAGGAAATGTTAAAGGCGCGAAAAAATATATAGGGCAAAATAATATAGGTCAACTGAAATGTACAAGTCATCACTTAAGAAAATGTCAGCAAGAGTTGTTAAACGACACTAAAAGGAAAATAAAAATAAATAAATAAGTAATAAATATATAGAAAATAAAGAATAAATAAATAAATAAAATAAAAAAAAATAAAATAGAAAAAAGAAAATAAAATAAAATAAGATAAGAATAAAAATAAAAAATAAAAATTATATAAGGGGAGAGGATGGCCGGTATCTGCAAATTCAAGAAAAAAAAGGAAAAAAAAGGAAAAAAGTAAGTAAAGGCATATAGTAAAATGAAAGTGTGGGTAGATAGGAAAATTTACAGAATAAAACAGAAAATGCAGATAAAAAACCGGCCATGCAAAGAAGAGATAAAGAATTAAAATAAAGGATGATTCAATTATAAAGTATTAAGAAGTATGGAGAAAAACGAAAAAGTTAAAGAAAAATCTTTATATCTATATAAAGGGTAAAAGTAATAACTATGTAATTTCAAAATTGTCATAATTAAATTTGGACTTATGTTTACAGAAAGAGATCAGTTCATTTTTAGAATTTATTATATTGTTACTTTGAGGGGGAGTAATTATAGTTATAGCTTCGGTTGTGCAGAGGCGACATGATTTAGAGCCTGGAGTATAAGATTTAACTTTTTTATAATATTCCATTTGATTGAGAAGGGAGTATTGTTAGAGTTAAGTTTTTTAATTAAAGTGGTTAGAGAAGTTCCTTGGTTATTATTAGAATTATGGTTGTTAAAAGAAGAAATGTGGTTTGATATTCTTTTCTTAATTAATGTTGAAGTAGCGCCGATATATGTATGTACTTTATTAAAAGCTCAAGGTCTGGTATTAATATTAATTTGCTGATTTGTATTAGTTAAATAGTTTGAATTTTGTTCATAGTGTTCAACAAAGGGTGGGACAATGTCTGTATGAGGACGATTTTGTAGGGGATAATGAGTGTTGTTAGTGTTAGGATGGCTGTTAGGAGAAATATTATTATTCTCATTAATATTATTATTATTATTATTATTATCATCATTATTACTAGTTGTATGATTGTAGATGGAAGGGCTGCTCGAGTGGTGTATTGGATTAGTAACTATATCAGATGGAGGATGGAAAGAAGAATAACTTGAAGACGAAATATTAGTGTCTGTTATGGGATGATTGCGTGGGAGCTCAGTAATAGTGCAAGAATATATAAAATCTTTATGGATGCAATCATTATTGAGTGGGCAAGGATGTTTGTTATTACAATTACAGTTAGTTTTGGGTTTAATTGGGAAAGGGATTTTTTGGGCTGATTTAATTTTTTTGTTATTAGATGTTAAGATTCTTTGTGCTAAATTAGACATTGTTGAATAAGAAATCCTGATTGGATTTTTATTGAAAATAGAACTATATCTGTGTGGGTATTTGAAAGAGTTTTGTACAATGTTGAAGAATTCCTTAGGTATATTAGTTTTGACATTTAGGCTAAATGGAGGATTAAACCAAATATTTTTCTTTCTCCTGATGCGACTAGGTGGGTTAGAGGCATTGCGATCAGTATTTTGGATTGGATTATAAATGTAAACTGGTTCATTGTTATTGATAGCGGCAGATCTTGTTATTTGAACTGGTTTCTTACGAGTCATATTGTGTGTGATTACAGATTTAGGAGGAGCATAATTGTTGTATTTAATCTTTTCCTTGTGTCCGGAGTTCCATAAAGCATTATTGAAGAAAGTAGCATTTTGATTAAAAGTTTTTTTTTACCAGCAGAAAGAGCAGAAATTCTTCTAGAGACAGATGGTACTATAGATTTTATAATTGAGTAGAGGTGGTTAGAAGATTTATGGACGTATAAAAGCGTAAGATTAGGTTTATGATAGGGGCTATGGGTTTCGGTGTTAAGATTAAGTGTAACATCTAGAAAATTTGAAGTTTTTTGTTTTGTTCGATAATTATAGAAAGGCCAAAAGTTATTGAAGAAGTTAAGCATTTTTTTAATTGTTTTGTTATACTCTCTTGGCCTGGCTGTTGTAGTAAAAAGGGTATCGTCTCTATAAGCACCCCCTTGGATATGTTTAAAGTGGTATTTAAGTTCTTTCAGTAAGAAGAGTCCCACTAAATCTGTAACTTCTGCAGAGTCAGAAGACCCATCAAGATGTCAAAATTATCAGGGTTATCCTTTCTAGTCCAAAGCTTATTGTTAAATTGTATAAGGGACTTTTTCGCAAGGAGAACTAATTTTATTTTTAAATTAGTTAAGTCAGAATTTCTTTTAGCAAAGATAAGAGCCTTATTTAAAAGGATCGGAGAAATTGATTGATAATAATTTTGGATGTCAAATGTTATGAAGTTAAGGAGGTGTTTATTTTTAAGGGAAACAAACAAATTAATTACGGAATCTGAATTCAGCCAAAGAGGGAAACTTTTTCTTTAATAGAAGGGATGATTCTATCTAAAATATTTTTGCTTAAAGCTCCTAAGTCAGATTTAGATGGGCAGATCAATCTGATGGAGGGGTTGTCATAGAAATTAGGTTTATGATCTTTGAGGGTGAATCTAGGAGTACCCGGAGAAATTATTTCAGTGAAGTTATGAATGTTCATAGAAGTCAGTAAAAGTTTAGCTTCAGAATTAATGGAATCTAAAGTCTTAGGAGGGACTATTTTATAAGATTTATTAAGTTCTTTATACAAAAGTTTTTTATATGTAGGATAGTCAAGTTATATATATATATATATATATATATATATAAAGAGAGAGAGAGAGACTTATATGTAATATACTGAGTTCGTGTAATTCAGTAAGTAAACATTACTTGCCACTAATACGAAACTAAAAGCAACCATAACGTTATTGCAAGGTTGTTACGGCCATACTATAAATATAGAAATAAAAATTAAAAAAACTCTTTTTATAAAAAAATTAATTATAGGGAAATAATTAAACAACGAGGTCTAATTTAGGAACTCAACGAGTGGGATATATAAAATATTTTTTTTAAATGGCTCAGGGGTTTCTCATGACTCTGTTCTTAAATAAAGATACGAAAATTAGGCGATATATTAATATTTAAATGGGCTTTTCCGTAACTACAGCAAAGGTAAATGTTTCTCACATGCTTTTCCCGTTAAGGGAATTTTTCTTTTTTCTTTCTCTTCAAAAATGCTCTATTGTCAAAAGTATGTTTATTCATAAAGTCTGAAGAAATGCTGGTTTTGGAAAATTTTCAGACGATATAACGTGTGAAATTGTTCGACTGGACATGGAAATTGTTGTAATGAAAAATGAAATACACATTTTTGTTGCCATCAACACCGTTTTTGGAGTTTTAATTTTGCTTCCACAGTATATATATATATATATATATATATATATATATGTTTTACCAGTTTTACCAAATATATATATATATATATATATACATATACTTAGTAGTTTTACCATATATATATATATATATATATATATATATGTATGTATACATATATATATATTTGGTAAAACTGGTAAAACATATATATATATATATTTATATATATATACTGTGGAAGCAAAATGCTTATATATTTTATCTTAAATAATATATATATATGTTGTCTTTTAAATAATATATATATATATATTGAGAGAGAGATAGAGGGAGGGAGAGAGAGAGTATTGTTAATTCTTAATTTTGCTTCCATAGTATATATATATATATATATATATATATATATATATATATACATGTTTTACCAGTTTTACCAAATATATATATATATATATATATCTGTATATATTTGGTAGTTTTACCATATATATATATATATATATATATATATATATATATATATATATATATATATATATATGTATATATATATTTGGTAAAACTGGTAAAACTGGTAAAACATATATATATATATATACTGTGGAAGCAAAATGCTTATATATTTTATCTTAAATAATATATATATATATGTTGTCTTTTAAATAATATATATATATATATATTGAGAGAGAGAGAGAGGGAGAGAGAGAGAGAGAGAGAGAGAGAGAGAGAGAGAGCGTATAATTAATGTTACCTGTGTCCTTAAATTAACTTGAGCATTTCAAATGACAATATATGAAGAAAAGTGTTTAGGTTTATGTTTTCACTGTAATTTAAGGAATTAGGATCCCGGCTGACACCAAGATTTCCTACTAATACAAGAACAAAAACCGACTGCTAGATAATTTCATAGAGATTCGAGGACATATCTAAAACAATGCCAGAAACAATTTTCGAAACCCCGATTGTATAATTGCTGCCCCATGGCTTTTCCCGCACAAGTTAACACGTGATCTTCTATTAACGTTATGGCTCTACTCGTTATTCGCAATCGCGCTAATTACACCTCGCAGCAATTCAGCTTTCAGGTGAGGAGGACAATATTCGGTCACGATTTACGTGTGTGAAAGAATCGATGATCACTAATTGATTTGTTCCTCTGCAGTTCGATTCGATATCGGAAGGGACGAAAATGAGAAGAGGTGGCCCGAAAATACGTCCATTCCGTCTGAGCGTTTAACAATAAAAATGTCACGTAAACGGAAATTTTGTTCTCGAAATAGCATTTTGTTCGTCTGTCACACTCAAGTTTGAAATGACAATTTTGTTACTTCGTTACGCTAAAATTTCAAATTGTATTTTCGTTGGTCATGCCTAAGTTTAAACATTTTTTAGTCGAAATGTTACACGTAAGTTTGGAATAGCCAGTAAGAAGGGATATCCAAATTTTTGTGTATAATCAAGAAAATTTTACGCAATGTCAACCACGTCATCATTTTGTAACTTTTGTATGATTGCGCATACTTTTTTACGGATGCTGCTAGTCGCTTTCATCGAATCAGAGAAGCAGCGTTTTTTTTGCCATAGTTTATATTAATTTTATTAATTAGAGACCTCCGTACATTTTTTTTAATAAGCGCTAAGATCAAGTTGACCATTCACATTTTTTTAAATTTATAAATTTAAATTAAATAAATGATGCTTATATATTTTATCTTAAATAATATATATATATATATATATATATATGTATGTATATATATATATATATATATATAAATTAAATTGTAATTCAATGAATTTAAAAAAATGAGATGGTAGACATCGAAACCCTATAGGTTAAGGAGATTAATTTTCTAAAGCATTCTTTGTCTTGCTTAGAATAATAAAAATTCTTTGATATGAAACTCAACCACTTCATTTCATTTCAATGAGAGTTTTTTTTTTAATTAATTGAATTACAATTTAATTTATTTGCTCTATCTTGCATATCGAGCAATTCCTGTTTAGATGGGATAACTTATAGAATATTACTGCCAGTAATATTTTGTAAACCTACAATCTCACGTTTCCATAACAACTGATTGTTAAATAAAAACTATTCTGAAGTATAAATATATATATATATATATATATATATATATATATATGTTGTCTTTTAAATATATATATATGTTTCCTTTTAAATAATATATACATATATATATAGACACACACACACACACACACACACACACACACACACACACACACATATATATATATATATATATGTGTGTGTATATGGGGGGTAAGGGTTCCTTTCCGAATAATAAATATGCGTTTAACTCTTGCTAAATTGTTTTTCAACATGTTTTATTAAACCTATGTACTTATGTGTGTATGCATAAATATATATATATATATATATATATTATATATATATTATATATATACATATATATATGTGTGTGTGTGTGTAATTCGTTTTATTTATTTATTTAACGTATATAGAAAGGATCTAAGTCAATCGTACTTAAAAAAAACATTTATATAGAAAAAGAAATAATGGCTTGTAAACATGTGCACACACGCACACACACACACGCACACACGAACGCACACAAACCTAAACACACGCACACACATACACACACGCCAACACATATACATACACATGCACGCACACGCACATTCGAACACACGCGCATACACTTTGCAAATAATCATGAATAAACAGTTTAAAGGCTTTAAAATCACACATAAGGAAATTTGTGAAGTATAGAAATTGTGCATTTCTGATTATGATTAAATGTTAGAGTCAAGCAATATAGTTTACTCTTTAAATTCCGAGTCTCGGCTATAATAATTGCGTAATCCTTTTTTTTTTAATTATTTAGCGTATATTGAAAGAATTTAAGTCAATCGTACTTAAAAAAAAAGATATATCTAGTCTACAAAAAAACAAAAACAAAACAAATTCCATTTTCCGACGTATTAATACATTCAAGCAATCTTACTAAATACATAACATCAACATACAAAAAAACCTAATAACAATAATGCAATACTCTTAAATTACAATTTGGATGCATGTTTTGCCATTAGGGTTAGATACCTTAACTACAGACGACAACTAATGTTACTAGAAGTTATACTTATCAAAAAACTACAGCCCCTTTTAACTGGATCTCATTTAACACCGGGACAAATATACTAACAGTATTTAATAACAAGAAACTAAATCACTAAACTATAAAATAAGAAAATAAAAATTAAAAATAAAAATAATTCGCCCCTAACCATCCTGCACCTACCTTTATAACCAATAAAAAAACTAAAAAAAACAAACTATAAATACACAAAGCCTCAAAGGAAGAAAACAACAACAACAACAACAACAACAACAACAACAACAACAACAACAACAACAACTCTCCTGATGATAACCCTGCCATCTCGACACCATCTTAAAAGTCTCTCGCCGCCACCACATGACCACACGTCCATCACACCAAGATGGAGTTTTTCTTTCTGCTCTTCGCCATATGGTGCATTTTTTTCTATTTTTTATCTTGTTCTGACGTAAGGCCGCGCACACCCGCCAATTTGCATATGCACTCGAACGGCTGCTGCTAATCCATTCGCTAGCTATCCACCCTCCGGTTACTGCTGATATCTTTACATGCGCTCATACGCGCTCTGTTACAGAGAGAGAGAGAGAGAGAGAGAGAGAGAGAGAGAGAGAGAGAGAGAGAGAGAGAGAGAGAGATAATATTTAAAACAAAGATATTGAAATATTGTCACTTTAACATATCCTGGTGTCAGCCCAGTAAATTTGTCCTCTTAAACCTCGATTGCATAGACCATATAGTCCGGCAGCCGTCACTTTCTATCAATCTGAACCGAGCTGATATGCGTTGATATTTTGAGATTAAAACAATACCGACTTAATTTTATGTGCCCCCCCCCTCGACTATAGAACAAATTTGATATAAGGGCTCCATATATGGGAACTGTGACTCACCCAAAAGCGTTGTCTCTTTATTACCATGTTACTCTCAGGTGTGAGTAATTTTCTAGTGCAGTATAGAGAGCACATGTTCTTTGTAGCAGCCTTGGCAATTTTTTTTTTTACATGGGGGGTCACCACTTATCAAGGCCCGAAGGCCACTCAGGGATAAGGGTTATTGCGTGTACAGTAATCAATGAGATAGTATTGTAGTAATCATTAGTATTGGGGGTTTTGATAGAGTGTCTTACTTAAGAGGGCGGTTTGTCAGGAGTTTGTTTATGTTGGACTTGAAGACGTCCAAGTTGTAGTCAGGTGGGAAACAGGCAAGCGGCAGAGAGTTCCACTGGCGTGCAGTTCTAAGAAAGAAGCTTTGCTCATGGAATCTACGTTTGGATTTAGGCACTGATAAAGAGTGGGGGAATTATTGACAGTAGTTTCAGCCAGACGGGTGTTTCTCGTGAAAGATTGGCGAGGGGGGGGGACGAGGGATTGGAGCTCAGACGAGTACCTGCCATGGAAATAACGATAAAATAAAGACAGGCTCGTAACATCTCTTCTGTGGGAGAGAGGTTGCAATGTTTTCAATGTATTTGTTCCAACTCATGTTGCCTGCGAGTGTTAATTTTGAGCGATGATCCTTCAAGTATAACTCTATACGTAAAAATCTGGTAAATCATGGTCCGATGTTTTTAGTTGATTCAGCATCAGTCACCCAATCCTCATCAGCACATCTTTGTCAAGAAAAAAAAAACTTCTTAAATGACCAACATGATTTCGTTCAGAATTGATTAATACAGAAGTGCCTTAAATAAGATTCCAGGTCTGGACTCTAGGAAAGGCGATGAACTGTCCTGATACTCATCTTGGTAAAATATTTTGATCTTCTCTGAGTATCCTAGGAACAGACTTCGCGCAAATCTTCTGCATCTTCAGTTCCTCGTGAAAAATTGTGTGTACAGTTCCCACCCTGATATCAAACTCTACACTTATTGTCTCTATAGACACACGACGGTCTTTATGCATGAAATTCTTTATTTGGCGAATCAACTCTGATGTTCTGACTTCCTTACTACTTCCACACTTTGCATAGTTCCTCACAAAATCCCTGCCTTCCTTGAATCTCTTATGCCACTCAAAAACTGATGCGCAATTCATGCAAAATAGTCTAAAAGCAGTCTGAAGCATCTCGTACGTTTTGTTGTATTTTTCAAAATTTAAAACAGAATTTATTGGCATATTGTTCTTCTAAAATGTCTTCATGCCAGATCGCATTTTTAAAATTCACGACCTGTGATAATCAGGCTTTAGTAGAATGTATTCCAATTCTTGCTGTAGCTGTTCATTTGAACCTGAAACAATAAGAATTGTGCAGTCATCTAAGATGTATAGCAATAACATACTGAATTTTCAAAAATCTACGGCAATTTTAAATGCCTGTACAAAAAGTCTGGAAACTTATTGAAGGCACCTTGTATATTTGGGGCATATTATAGAATGAAACAAAGGCTGTTGGAGATTCGTGAATAAAACTTGGTGGACAGGTCAGACAGAGATTGAATTATTTAGTTAGATTGGAAATATTAGTAACGAAACCGTGGGTGGCACTTATTTTGTAGTATAATTTTTTATAATAGTTCACAAAATATATTCCATTTTTTTATAGACTAGTGTAACAGAGTGCAGACGTGTGTACGGCAGCTGTACGCAAATGACCGAGCATATGTGTTAAATGATGTAATGACAATGAAAAAGAAAAAAAGATTATAAAAAGAAGAACGTGTGCAAAGACCGGGGTCACAATCACGTTTTATTCGGGAAAGTACCCGGAAATAAATGTCGTTGTTTAAACGGGAAAAAGTGAGTCGTGTTTTTTTTCTTTGTTTTAGTATCCTTTGCGATGGAGTACACAACGTGTTGGGTCCCTACTTGTTAACAGGTGTGTAAACGTGTGTGACGTTACACTAGTGTTGAGATCATTTCTAATGGTATCTTTATTTACCGATCAATATTTGGCAGAGCGACATGTAATTATTAGATGAAATTAAATGCTTGACACCTTTATTTAGTCAACACCTGATATGACAAGACAGGTGCGCGGCAGGTGATAAATTACTTTTGTAATTATTTTTTTAATTAGTTGGATTTACTTCAAGCATCTTCGAAATCGAAGGTGTCTGTATCGATTTATAAATAATAGGAAATTAAGCATTAACACTTTCAATTCATATCCAGGTTTCATAAGAGAGTCGTCCCATAAGTAAAGCCTCTTATCTTTTTTAACCTGTAAAAAGTTAAAGAGCTACGAAGACGGGGGTGGTACCATTAAAAGGAGCGATCTTTTGTGCTCCAGAATCTACACAGTCACCAGCATTCTCAATGCACTTTTGGCAGCGATGAACAATAGCGGGACATGGGCGTCTGGAGCGTGCTTTGTCATACGAGAGTCGTTCCGAAAGTGAAGCCTCCTATTTAAAAAAAAAAAAATGTTGGAGAGCTACAAAGACGGAAACGATAACATTAAAGCGGTATACAGTAGAGATCCCCAGATGCAAGAAAGCCTTCTACTGTAATAGTTTCTTCCACAGAACTGATATACTTTGGAATTCCCTTTCGGGTTCCTGCTTCCTTGACTGTACTGACATGCAGAAGTTCAAGTCTAATGTAAACAGACATCTTGCTACTCAACTCCCTACATAGTATCCTAAAATTATGTCCCAGAAAGTAACTCTCTACATCAAAGTGACACCGTGCCTTTTTTTTTGGTGAAAATGCAATAAAAAACATCGTTTTCAAGTCTAATGTGAACAAATTCCTGTTGAGCTGTTCTCTCAAATAAATAAATACTATCTAAGTTTAATCATAACCGAAAATCACGGTGTTGTATCACGGGCCATCTGATACTCATTAGCACTTATCCTTGAGTGGGGTTCGGGCCTTGATAAACGGTAACTCCCCTAATATGTAAGCACAATCAGCTAGAGAGAAAGAGAGAGAGAGAGAGAGAGAAAGAGAGGACCAGGACATCACCACTAATTGAGCTACTACTGCCTGTCAACAAAATGCAACTTTCTACGAGGCATGCCGACAAGACGAACTAGACGCAACTGTAGCATAACATGTGTTATGTAGACAAATTCATATCAGGAAACACAAATTGGAATACATTTGTTACATAAGAAGGGCTGTCCCCTTCTCATGTAAGTAAGAAGGCAGACTAGATAAGTGAAAATAATATTAGGAAAAGCCTAGAATATTATTTATGTCAGAAAAAAAGATTGATCGCGCATTCCTTTAGAAATAACTGGATATTAAATATGTCAGTTAAAAGAATGGATCATGCGAGTTTATAAATTAAAAATAAGTTAGATATTGGACAATTAAAATTGTGAATTCTTTGTTTGCCAAAAGTATGTTTGGACAGACATATGTAAAATCCACGTGGAATTTATTCACGTGAAAGAGCCACAGTCTGACGTCATAAACAAAGGAGATTCTCAATATATTGAGATGGGGTTCGAAGTTAGTTAATCAGATAATCAGACAATCACAGTCAGTGAAAGATGAGAGTCGGACAGCGACTCAGTGGAGCTGATCTCCTTAGGGGCGAAGGGTAGAGAAGAGACCATATAGTCGAAAAGGCTTGAGATTCTGACATCATCAATCGGCCGGCTAATGAATAAAAACATCACCTTCTATATTTGTAACTGTTTGTCTTCGTGTCTTCATTACAACTGAAACCAAGAATAGAAATGTCTCTCCCTCAGTATTATCATTATCGTCGTTATCTCTTTTCTGAGTCCAACGATGTGTCCCAAAAATGTACCTGTAACACAACATCTTTCTAAATTTGCTGCCATGCCCCCCTATGTAATACATTGAAGACATTGCCAAAGCTACTGCAAACAAGGTGGGCTCCCTCTACTCAGCTAGAAAATTACTCACACATGACAGTATCTAGTATCTGAATAACTTGCAGCACTTGTGCCTCCCTGATGTTAATTCTCCCTAAACTATTCTTACCCCAAACTAAATAGTTTCTTTCCTCGGACTGCTACACTTTGGAAGTCTCATCAGGTCTCTTGCTTCCCAAACAGTACCGACGTGCAAAAATTTAAATATAATGTTAACAGACATCTCGTTGGTCAACTCCTTACATATTGTCCTCGTAGATATGGTCTTAAATTGTAGCCCCTTACGTCCAAGTGGCAATATAACCTGTTGAAGGCGAATAAGAATTAAAGAAAAACTCTAAAAACAACATACTCGCCTCAGCACAATGATTTTATATCCTTAAGTGCTGCATTCAACCCGGTCAAGAAAGCTGCGCAGACTCTGATATTATTCGATTTTTTCTTTACATACACGGTGATGGCAGCCCACTCGCTGGAGTCGACTGGGGTAAAAATTTCTGCTTTGACAAGTCTATCCAGTTCTACGTCAATCTTTTGTATAGAGGCAAACGGTACGCTGCGTTTCTTTTTAAAGACTGGGGTGGCATTTTTTGTAACTTGAACTTTGTCTCCAGTTTTGTACAGCGGCCTAGTTTATCCGAAAAAAAAACATTGGGGGATGACTGATTCTGGCCTTAGACTTAGGCTGTAAAATTGTCCACTTTTGACAAAAATAACTAATGAGCGAGTCCCAGAGTTCAAATTTTTGGACCCAGTCTGTTCCAAAAAAGTTATTAGTGTTTTTTAATACAAACATCTTGAGATTCAGTGTTTTTTCGCTTCAACCCTAACCCTAACCCTAACCTTCAAATCATATTCTTTCTCCAGTTATTGAACGAACAACTTCTAGCTACTCATCATCTTCGATTTTCCGATTTTGCACCAAGTATAGTGGTTTATGATCGACGAATTCGAACTACTAATATTCTTATCCCCAATTTCTACCGCACGTGCTTCCGTACATTTTCGTCTTCCACTTGTTATTACGTAGCTCTTGCGGGGTCTGTTTGCTTTGCAATGTGAGGCTTGTGTCTATTGCGTCTGCACCGATCACATTTCCGGGACCGGGAGGGACAATCCTTCTGCCAGTGGAGTTCTCCACATCGTTGGCATGGATAACGGGGTAACTTAAGCTTCTTTTGTGATTTTTCCGGAAGGTTATATTTGGCATTCGCTTAACTGTTTGGAGAGTAAGATTTTTGTTACTTTGTACCTTTTCAATGTGTGCTACACCTGCCTCTTCTATATTTTTGGAGTTTTGCTTCTCCGAAATGATTCTTTGGCATTTCTCAGCCAATTGCTCTAGTCGTAAATAGACACTGTGACGACTTCAGACTATCCTCATCAACGGCCGACAACTTAAAGGTCCTGATTTTAATTCAAGGCTTAATTTCGACCAAGGACGATAAACTCAGATGTCGGGCACAAAACATTTGTTGCAATGTGAAATTATAGTTCGATCCTATGCAAAACTATAAAAGAACTTTCCGTTACTCTGGATGATATAAGGAAAGAAGCCGAAAGCGACGATTTTATAAGAGAAACCAAGGAAAAACTGCAGACTGATGAACAGGTAATGGAGGTTTTCTCAAAATGCGTTATTATTATATCTGGAGAAAGTAGTTGTTTCAGTGATACTCTAAAAGGAAATCTTAAAGGATGTTCACACATGACACCCTGGCGCCACCAGAATAAAAAGTTTAATGTGTTTATATGTGTTCATACGTGTCCTAGAAAAACATGGACAAGGTGATTGAAAAAAAGGTGTAAGAATGCAGAGGATGTGCACTAGCTGCCAAAGCACCACCAATTCAATTTAACTCATGGTCCAAAGCTGATTAGCCATGGCCAGGGATACACGTGGACTACGTGGGATCACTTGCTGGACAATACTACCTCATAATACTGGACAATTTCTCTAAGTGGCATGGAGTCTTTAGGTGCAAAAGCCCAATTACACTATAAAAACTCGTCATTCGCAAAGTTCGGGGTGGTCGATTGTTTAGTGAAAGATAACGCACACAGCTTGCACGCGGGAACTTTAAAGAGTTTATGAACTCCGACTTATCACCCCAGGTCAAACGGCTAGCCGAAAGATTTTTGGACACTTTGAAGAGGGCTTTGAATAAAGCAAAGGACAATCCATCCGAAAAAGCATTGCAACAATTTCTTCACGTGTACCACATAACGCCTAACGAGAATACACCACCACGTCCAGTCTTTGACAAACTATAGACAAAACAGGCAAGACAACAGTAATGTAAACCGTTCACCCCCTTACATAGTCCTTTGTAAACATAATTCCAAATAGTAGCCCGTGACGTCCAAGTGGCAATATGTTGGGAGTTAACAAGTATTTTATAAAGATAATAATTATCAAGAGTTTTTTTCGTATTGATGCGTAACCATCAATTGACTGCAAATAACGGTTTAATACATATGGTAAATTGCAGATTTCATACCTAAAAATTTACTATTAGGCTTTTTTTCGTTGTGAACATAACTGAAAAAATAAAATAATTCAGCAGGAAAATATAATAGAACTAGTAGGCGACCCGGCATTGCCCAGTCATAACTATGCACAATGTATATTTTAATTAATGCAGAATTCTTATTTGTTATAAACAGAAATATCATTAGTATTAAATGTAACGTTAAATTCCTTAAAAAGGCGGGAAGAAACTGAGACATACGCATGCGAGTGTAGTATTGGGAATCCTAGCTTAAATGCTATCTAAGTAGTTGTAGAAATAGCAAGTTATGTAGATATATTTTCGATTCCCATCAGCGAGTTTAGTGGGGTCACAGAAGGTTAGATTTGACATCCGTCAAACTCAAGTTACCTTTTGTCAACCTAGTTAGATGCACCGGAAATTAGGGGTGACGATGAACCGGAAATTAAGGGTAATGGAAATCGTGGTCGTAGGTTTCCGGTTGGCGACCACATCGGAGAGTTGGTTTTGGGCTACAGATGAAGCAGACGTGACATTAGGGTCTCTCCTCCGACAACAATGGGTTCGAGACATAGACTTGCCTTTTTAATAAAACAAATTGAAGCTTCAATCTATCTCGTGTTATCGATCCATCTGCAGCAGTAAGTACCACTCCCAATGAGATGGAGCCATCGACAAGAAGATAGCATCCGCTGGACAAGTCAATTAGGTATGTACACATTATATATTTGCGCATACATGAGACCCTTCAAGGCAAGAAACTGTGTAAGAATATAACACACACACACACACACACACACACACACACATAAATAAGACCACATACGTAAGAACACACAGACTTTATAAATGCCATAAAACAAAAAGAATCATAAACGTAGAAGTAAAAAAGAATAGCAGCAGAAACGTTTAATAAATAAGAAGAATAAATAAGTAATAAATAATAAAAAGGACGCAAAAATTCATTGTTAATTTTTTTTTTTTTACACAGTGATCACCACTTATCAAGGCCCGGAAGCAACTCAGCGATAAGGGTTATTGCAAGTACATTACGTTAGTGTGGAGACTTGATGAAGTGTTTACTTAAGGGGGCGGTTCATTAGGAATTTGTTAACGTTGTACTTGAACACATCCAAGTTGTAGTCCGGTGGGAAGCAGGCAGACGAAACAGAGTTCCACAGGTGTGCAGTTCTAAGAAAGAAGCTTTGTTCATGGAATCCGCGTTTTGATTTAGGCACAGATATAGAGTGGGGAAAATTTTTCACAGTGGATTCAGCTAGACGGGTGTTTCTCGTGAAAGATTGGCGAGGAGGACCAGAGATTGGAGTTCAGACGAGCACCTGCCATGGAAATAACGATAAAACAAGGATAGGCTCGCAATGTCTCTTCTGTGGGAGAGAGGTTGCAGGGTAGAGAAAAGGGCATCCCCCACTAAGCCACGAAGTCTATTTTGTACTCTGTCAAGGCAGGATAGGCTGTTTTTAGCAGCTCCTGCCCAGATATGGCAACAGTATTCCATCCTTGGACGTACTTGGCTTTTATATAGATAGAGAATTGCATCAGTAGTGAGATATCTTCTGGAGCGGTAGAAGGATCCCACCATCTTTCCAGCGACCTTGGCAACAGACTTGATGTACGTGTACCATTTCAGATCAGGAGTAAAGGTCAAACCCAGAAGCTTGTCAAAACACAGGGCCTCACCCAGACGAGAGCCATCCATCACAATTGATGCCAGATGGGGATCAGAGCGTTGATGATGATGATACGAGTATTATATTTTTTCTAAACAGCCGCCTTCTTATAAGTAAAAAAAATACTCGAGTTGATGTCGCAATCATCGTACTTTTAAGAATGCAAAATATTTCATTAATAGTAAATAATAAATTCCTAACAAATAAAGCGGAAGTTGTGATTGGAAATCAAAATCGAAACCTTGGGATTTTTTGACGTCATAGATTTATGATTTACGGGATGTTTCCAAAGCGATAATAATAATAATAATAAAAAGTACAGAATAGTTAACAAGAATGTTAAAAATAGCTTTCTGAATAATAACGTTATTATTCCAGAACGGCCAATAAAATGCAGAAAATTATTTAGAAAGTGATTCTTAAAAGTGAGAATGTGTGTGTGAAGGCACTTCTAAACCTACATGCTCAAAAAATGTTTGTATATAGGGTATTCAGTCATGCGGAAAAAATACTATAAAGAGGCAAACATTGAAAAATTGGTACGTGGGGATCATCAGATTTTTATCTGCTTGCTAATTGTTTCATAACTGGGTATATCTGAATAGTTCTCATGACAGATTGCTTATATTAAAAATAGGTAGATTTTTAAGACATTTCTTAAATATCATGTCAATCTGATCTAATGGTTATCGTACTTGACTCATTGTCTTTAGGCTTCGATCTCAGCTCGAGTATTTATTTCTTACTAACAAGAAATAAACTGTTTAGAAAAAACATAATACTCGCATTCTCATGAATTAAAATATAATATTTATGCGTATTCTATGACCGGGCAACGCCGGACGGCCTGCTAGTAATAAATAAAGTATAAAATAGCTAACAAAAATGTTAAGAATGACTTTCTGAATAATAAGGTTATTATTCCAGAACGTTCCATAAACCACAGAAGATTATTTAGAAAGCCATTCTTAAAAAAGATTGGAGCTTTGTTAACTATTCTATATTTAAATGAATTTATAAATGTTGGAAACTAAAGCTGTCGACGGATAAATTTTAATATCCGAATTTAAACCTGGCCGAACATCGTTTGAGGCTGAGTGAGTCGGTTACTTTTCTGGTTTCAATATATATATATATATATATATATATATATATATATATATATATATATATATATATATATATATAGTAGAAATGGTAATTAATAAAACCTGAAGAAAGTGCTCAATACTGTTATAAAGCGAATATGCGTTTTATTTTTTATTACCGTATTTTTCTGTTAAGTTACATTATTGTTTCGGCTACACGGCCGTTTTTTGGCCGTCATGTAGCTTCCTCAGACTTTTACAGAAATGTTCGTTTATGGTGGAATGAAAGGGTGAGTGGTGTCATGGGAGAGGTGCGAGAGAAAAGCGGAAAAGAGGAAGGGAACAAGGGGAGAGGTGGGAAGGGTGCTTGGTATGTCGGTAATGCTTTAGTTTTGGAGTTTAAGGACATTAGGTGGTTGTGGGGGGTCTGGGAAGTTCATCTCTGGTGTGGCTGAGGGCATAGGGATACATGCAGGGGGAGGGAGATATGTGGGGGTAGGAGGAGGTGGGTTATTTTAAATTTTGAGTTCTAAGGTTTAGGTTTTCAGCGTCTCGTTGGTGAGATGATTTCTTGATAAGTATGTCTGGACCTGTTGGGTGTTCGCTTAGGTTGGGAGGCGGGGGGGGGCTATGATTCGGTTTATCTATTTGATTTTTATTTGTTGTTAAGTGATTGGAGAGGGTTAGCTTGCGAGCACACACATGCGTACATACGCACACATATACTTAAAGAAACGCTCATCTGTACACATACATCTCCGACTAGGCATGTAAACACATTTTTTTTTATTTTAAAGAACAGTATTCCGTTTTGGTAATTCAAATTTGAAATATTAAAACTTGAAGTTTCGTAGTAAATGTATAAAAATGTTTTCTATGAAAAAGTAAATTAATATTCAATTAAATATTTCTGAATATATTTTAGTTTGTTACTCCATCTTGAAATTCAATGCAAATCGAATAATTTTATAAAATGACATTTTTGGAGAATTTAGGCCGTGTTAGAAGTTTTTTGTTTTGGAGGGGGATATTTAGCAGAGAAATCAACAAACGAAAAAAAAAGAAGGCAAAGAATTCAAATATATTATCTTAGTATTAACTCTGGCATCCCTCAATATTCCATCCTTGGCCAACTCTCTTCCTGATCTTCATCAATGATCTTCAAGATAACATTCTTAGATCATTCGTAGACACTTATGCAGACGACATCGCAAAATACACCACAATCTACGACAACACTTTAAAGGCCATTAATGGCCAAGATCTTTCTGATTCTCTCTTAATTCTGATCTGATCTTAAGAACGCGGAAAAATAGGAAAAAGGTGGCTGGTTAATTTTAATGCTTCTCTTTTTTCATCGTATCACTCTGACTCCCATCACGCCCCAATCGAAATGAATGGTTCTCGTCTTGGGGAAGTTGTCTTGACAAGCTTCTGGAACGAACCTTCACTCCTGATTTGAAATGGAACACATCAAATCTGTTGCAGGAAAAATGTTTGGATGACTCTCCCATTGAAGTAAGTATCTCACTGCCAATGCAATCCTCTATCTGTGTCAGAGCCAGGTATGTCTTAAAATAGAGTATTGTTGCCACAATTGGGCAGGAGCTGCTCGGCGCGCCCTATCTATATATTATAGAGTTCAAAATCGGCTTCGAAACCTGGTAGTGATGTCCATTTCTATTCCCTAAAATCTCATTCTCGCAGAAGAGACGTTTCGAGCACGTGTCTGCTCTATCGTTATATTAATGACAAGTGCTCGACTGAACTCTAATCTATGGTCCCGTTTGCCAAATTTACACAAAAACCCGTCTAGCTACAACCACTATATACGATCTCCTCCACTTTCCATCTGTGATTATTTATAGGGAGGGCTCAACAAGAACTTGTTTACATTGGATTTGAAGGTTACTATGTTATACTCAACCGAGAAGCAGGTCAGTCGACCGGTTTCACAGGTGGGCACTTCTGAGAAAGAATTTTTTTTCATGGAATCTGCGTTTAGATTTAGGCATGGTTAAAGAGTTGAGAAATCGTATATAGTGGTTGTAGCTAGTTTTGTAAAACTTTTGCAAGGGAAAACATAGATTGGAGTTCAGTCGAGCACGAAAATAACGATAGAGGAGAGACAGTCCTACAACATCTCTTCGGTCGGAAAGTGGTTGCAGGGAAGAGAAAAGAGCATCCCTACAAGGTTTCGAAACTTGTTTTGAACTTTATCAAGACTGAATAGGGCGTGCCAAGCAACTCCTATCTAGATGTGGTAAGAATACTCCATTTGAGGCCGACTCTTATACAGATAGAGGGATGCATCGGCAGTAAGATACCCGCTGGAGGGGGAGAGTGATCTAAACATTTTTTCCAGCCATTTTTGTTCTATTTTAGGTCAGGAATGAAGGCCATATTACAAATGTTATTTTTAAAAATGATGTGAAGATGTCTATATTTGAAATTATTTCCGACTTGCAATGTATCTCACATTGGAAACGCCTGCGGATATTAATTTTGTCACAGCTCATAGAAATCACAATTTTAATCTTTATCAACAGAATAGATGCCCTGAAACGAAAGCCATTTTTAAAATTGCCCGCAACCGTTGTGAATGGGTTATTGAAAATACTAAAGATTTCTATGCCGAAAAGAGAAAAAATACAGAGTGTGTGTGTGTGTGTGTGAGGGAGAGAGAGAGAGAGAGAGAGAGAGAGAGAGAGAGAGAGAGAGAGAGAGAGAGGGGGGGGGAATACAATTCCCAAAGCAAACTGCCCGAGGAAAACGCTATTACAGCGTCCAAAAATTTTCAGCATCTCGAGATCTTTATTATAATAAAGGGGTGGAATTTTGTGGTCGCTAGTCGTGTACGTCAAAGTTATTTACGTGGAGGTGACACAAGTGCAAGAAGTTTATCGTAATACATTCAATGGAAGTACTTGTAAAATCAGAGGGAGAGAGAGAGAGACGAAAGCGAGAGTGATAGATACTGTCATACAAAATAAAGGCGGGATGTCACATCAAATTGAGAAAGCGTGATTGATAAAGAATCAGCGGGAAATGGATCATTTGATGAGTTTTACGTAAAGTACGACTAATTACGAGGGTGTTCCAAAAGTAAAGCCTCCTATTTTTTAAACTCAAAAGTTGAAATGCTATGAAAACAAGAGTAGTACCATTAAAACGAGTGACTTTTATGCTCTGGTATTCAGTTTTCTTCATAGTCACCGTCATTGTCGAACTCGGGAATTTCTATGTCGAACTCAGAAATCTGTACGAAGGATAGAGGTCACACATATGAGATGCTTCCGAAAGATCCTCAATATTTCATACGCAGACCACATTACAAATTGTTACATCACAAATTGTAACAGAACGCGGACGCGCGTATGGCGGCTATATGCAAGTACCGAGCCGTGTGCTAAATGCCGTCATAGCAAGGGAAAACAAGAAGTCTATAAAAAGGACAAAGAGGACGTTAGAGAAGACGATCACGTTAGAGATGTGGGTAACATCATAGCTGTAACAAGAATTCATGCGTGTGGGGGGGGGAGAATGAGGACGTTCGAGAGGACAGCGGTCAGAGAAAAGTACCTGCCAATAAATGTCGTTGTTACAAAACAAAAACGTGGAGTGAAGTTATTACTTGTTCTATGTTCCTTGCGACGTACTCTGCTACAACGTGTTGGGTCCCGGGTGTATACACATTAACATATTAAGGACAACGGTATAAAATGAGGACGCGAGGAAGAGACTTGAACCATATGAACATATTTAACTGACCACGTTGAAGATGAGGAAAAGAAATAGTAGGGCCATGTTAGAAAATAATCAGGTCTTGCAGAAACATCCTTGCAAGGGACTGTACAGAAGAACTGTTGAATAGCGGAGTATGAAATTATCAATGAACAATTTTTTGCTTACGCTGGACTGGAACGATGACTAGGACATATCAAAATGTTATTTCGAGAGGATAACAAATACTTGTACACGTGAGGGTTTCAAACGACGAGAGGAGACGATGTTTCATTGGTGGAGAGTTAGACAATGTTCTTTGGCGAAGAAAAAGAGGAGCGTATATAATGACAAAAGTCTATATAATAGACAGAGTCTGTGAACAATTAAGAGTTAGTAAACATTTAATTTGACAGTAATAATCGAGACGAATTCACAACCTGTTTCTTCGAAAGATGACGTCACACAAGGTTATATTTCATGTAACATTTATTCACATACCGTGTCAACATTTTGGAAATTACAACGTTTTTGACTTCACATTTTGGATCTTGATTTCATCGGCTTCCTTGGTATCTTCTCTCCGACTTCTCCGACTGACTGTGACACTGTGAAGCGTATGATGTTTAATATTAGGAAAGTGCGGCACGAGAAATCGAACCTGGTTAGTGGGGTTTAGAATGAATGTTACTTAGTCCATAAAATAAATAAGAGAGCTTTAAAGAACATTTTTTGAAAGTAAGAGATAAACAGAAAAACAAGGTCAAAGTTTTAAACAGATAATCATCGCTAAAAATATTGACGGGTTCAAACACTTGATACGTATGAATTGAAAATCACTCTCTAACCGGCGCTGGCAAATTGGTATATAAACACGGCAAGTTGCGAAGTCGTGTGAGCTTCCCTTTTCTGTTTGCTGAGGTCGAAACGTAAAGCTGACGGACCGCCGGTCGCAAAATGACTGACGTCACGTAAAGCAGTAGAGAAGCTTTTGGACGAGAGGCCAACCGTGTCTAATCTCATATCGACAGAAGAAGCAAGCCACGCCCAACTCCTCCCACCACTACCACGATATGAACTTAGAAAATCAAACGTTCGCAGTGTTCGACACTCAACTGTTATACATTTATGTAACAAGTAATTATGTTACGTTGTCATATCATAAATGAGCGTTTGTTGTATATTGGTTGAAACTGGAATGGAGATGATATATTAAAACGTGTCTATTTATAAAAGATTGAGTGTTTGATTATCTTATCAGAGTTAATGTCGTTGTGTTTGATCGTCTAGTAGTGTGAATATGTGTGTGACATGTCATTTGAACATACCTTCTGCCATTTTGTTGGTCCATCTGGAAATTCTCGTCTGGGAGGGAAAATTGATACCTGTTTTTGGGGACGAAGATTTATTTCACACCAAGACAAGAAATTGGTTCTATAGTTTATTTCACTTTCCCAAATGTCTTGCAGAAGGTGGAAAGTGAATTTGGTCTGTGTTGTTTTTTTCTTCTAGGTCTTATTTCTACCACGTCAGCGTTCGTTCCCCACCCTCAGCGAAGGGGAGGAGACAACGGCGAAGCTGCCCGCTCTCTTCCAAGTCCCAAGCAAATCTCCCCGATTCAGCTAACCTGAGCACATGACTCACACGCAATCCAATCAGCTGATCTTGACTTCCTGTCAACGTGTCTACACTATAATTCACATTCTCCCCTTCTCTCTTTCTCTCTCTATCCATTCTATAACAATTAGTGGTTTATTTTGCTTTTATAATACACTTACACTTTTACTAATAACAAGTCGTCTGTCTTTTTTCTTCTTCTTATGGCGTCACCAGTCTGATTGAAGTGACTTGCTGGAGAATACCCAACTTCCTTTTCTGCGCGTGTCGACTTGGATCGAAGACACAACGTGGGCAAATAAACACCCGCTGGTGTAACCCATACTACAAGAAGCCGTGATCCAGAAGGGCCAACCCCCTTTCCAGCAGGGAGAGACGGCCGGACGGGAATAAACATTATAGACTTCCTCGACTGTCCTCAACTGACTTCTAACTCTTCTAATTAACGTCCGTGTATATATTAAAACTATTTTTTGTGTTTACGTCATTTGCACGTCCACAAAGAATCTTATCAGCCGACATCTGTATCACGTATCTAGGTATTATTATTTTTAAAGCACATTCATTTTTCATAAAACATATTTGTTTTTATTCATTTAAAATTCCCTCTTGTTATTATTTTTAGAATCTAGTAAAATTAAATTCCTAAAACGTCATTTAATCGTATTTGTCCTTGAATTGCTTTTTCTCTTTAAAACAAATCTAATTTAATCTAAACGATAATATAAATAATAACCTTCTTGTCCAGATATTTCGACCCTAACCCCTGGAGTGCTAATATGCAACATTTGAAGAAGGTAGTGTATCACAGGATGGAACGATAAAGTGTTGCCCTAAAAACCTATCGCTACAGCTTTATTTAAAAACTTTATTGAAAAAATCAATCCAGGTAACTTGATTATGTAATAGGACTGACATCTATTTAATATAGCCGCCTTCAGCCTCAATCACCGCCTCGATACGGGTCCGGAACTGGGGCGAATACTCGGCGGATGGCGACGATCAAGCTTGCTTTGGTATTGTGGTAGGTCATGTTAGTGATGTTCTCGACGTATGACCAAACAAAGTAATCCAGCGGGATCAGGCCAGAAGAAGAGGAGGGCCAGTAAGAGAAGAGTACAAAGTTGTAGCACGCCTTCTGAAGCAAAGCCCTGGTCTCTTTGGACGTGGATCGGTGCCTAGTCCTGCTGCCACACCTAGAGTTTGCCAGCAGCCGTCTGATTGTACCAGAGGATACTCTTCAACACACCCAGGTACACTTTGGTGTCGACTTTCAAGCTGACTTCGAAGGTGTGAGATGGCATGATGTGCCCCTCATTTCACTCCACACTAAAGACCATAACCGTGACCAAAACTTTTTCATCACTCTGGGAACATTCCTGTTATTCATGGCAATCCATTGATACATTTTGAGGGTGCTGGCAATGGTCCTGTTGTCATAACTTGGATCGATAGAGACCATGAGTTGTACAGCGACGATCTCCAATCTCGCTCGTTGAACATTTTGCCACTTCCAGACATGATAGAAGGCTCCTATCACTCTTGGTATTTGTACGCAACTGGCTAACTAGTAGATGGTCTTCAATAATAAAAAAAAAGAAAGCCGATTTTCTTCAAAATGAAATGGAATCATGTCGTCTTTCCTAAGGCGACAATTTAATCGTTCCCCAATGTATTTATTCTGTGTCGTTATGAGACTATCTTCCCAAGCATTAACTTGTTCTTTGATGTCGTAGGATTATATTTGCTGTCATGGGACCATTTTCCCAGGCTAGTAAAAGTATGTGAACGAAAGGAATATATATTTTTTCTGCTGGTATTAATGCATATCTTTTTACGTTTCCTCGCGGAGCCAGCATAAATATTTACAATTTTCAAGTAATAATTATTCGTTTATGTGATATATTTTTTTTGTGATCATTTTTCTGTTGCATTTATTTTTATTTCAACTCCAAAAATATTAATAAATCAACGGAATATTGAAAATAAAAAAAAATAAAAAATAATAAAAAAAAAATAAAAACATTTATGTTGTAATTGTTGATTCATATTTTATTCAGTTTTTTAACAGATATTTTTTTTTTGCCTCAATATTTCACGGGCTTCAAGCGTTTCAATTATTTACTGCGTAAGTATTTTTTTTTGTTTGGAGAAGAATGCGTATGGGGGTTAGGAGAAAGACCACAATGGATAATGCAGTGAATGTGAACATGTTTTGTATTTAATTAAAATGAAATGAAACCTTGAAACTCCTATTCATACACTCTTTCTTTTTACACTTATTTAGGATATATATATATATATATATATATATATATATATATATATATATATATATATATATATATAAGATGCTGAAATACGCTTAAATAAAAAAAACAAAAAAAACATTTTAATTTTTGCAGATTTCGTATGTATTATAGCAAGTTCTCTATTGATTATTATATTGTACCCAATATAAAAATGATTTTAAAAGTTAAAAAAAATGATTTCGGTATTATTATAAGCAGGAATCAAACTAAAAATATTCAGCGCTCCAGTCTTAGTCATTATTTAATGCTACAGCCTTCGTCGTTACTGTCTGAGCTGCCCCCAGATGGACAAAAAAAAAGCCTAAAATTTGAGCTAAATATGTATATGTACGCATACTGTTGCCATACTGTTGCCAAGGTCAACTATTGTTCATTATTTCATTCCCCTCTTTAGCAGCTATTTTTTTAAGTTTCCAAGGCCCAAATACCCTATATATCAAGTTTCAAATCTATAGACTAAATATTCAGACAGGAGTTTGGTGGAGATGTTTCGTACATACACAGACAATGTCACTACAGGCCGAAGGTTGAAACTTGAGAGAGCGAGTAATACAGTCCTTCGAAACTCGCACAAAGAGATAAGCCAAGTCCGTCCAGAAAGGCCGGAGGCTGGGTGGCCGGGTGGTCGGTGGCCCAGGTAAAAAGAGTCACCTGTTACCGGCTCCAACAATGGAATGTCGGGGAGGAATATAAAAATTTAATAATGTATAAAATGACAAAAAATGCAAATAAGCAAAAAACATTGGGTTTGTATTGCAATCCACAGATGTACGAAAATGGGTAAAAAATACGGGCTCGGAACTGGAAGCATGCGTCCGCGGGAGCTTCGCAAATACTCAGCGAATACTCTTCAGCTCCTCCAAGTACATTTTAGTGTTGATTTTCAAGCCGATATGGAAGTTGTGAGGTGGCGTGATGTGGCACTCTTGAAACCACACCAAAAACCATAACCGTGGTGAGAAACTTTGTTTTCATCACCCTGGACACGCCCCTGTTCTTCGCGGCTATCCAGATACATTCTGAGGGTGCGGGCAATGGTCCTGTTGTCATAACTTGGATCGGTAAAGAGCATGAGTTGTACAGCGACTCATCTCCGATCTCGCTCGTTGAACATTGTGCCACTTTCAGACATGATAGAAACCTCTTATCGCTGTTGGGACTTGTACACAACTGGCAATCTGGTAGAGAGTCTGAAAATAAAACGGAAATGGAATCATGTTTTTGATAGGGCGACAATTTTATTATTCAACCCTGTATTTACTGCGCAGCTGTCTTTCATATTTGGATTAGAATGCCTATGTAGAACTTTACATATTTGAGAAAAACTGATGAAGAATAATGCAAATGAAACGTTGAAATGTCGATTTGCTTTTTATTTTCATGTTTAAAACTACTCACACAAGAGAGTATCCTGTACTTCTGCAAAGCCACAATAAGCATGGAGTATTGTTGCCACATTTGGGCTAGTGCATCTACCACTAGTCTCTCTCTCTCTCTCTCTCTTGGGCAGGGCCCCAAAAGAGTCTTCAATCTAATAAATACCACTTTGTCATCCCCTGTCCCATCGCCGCAATGTTGCATCTCTGTGCCTGTTTTACATGTGTTTTAATGGAATGTGCTCTGATGAACTTGTTACACTTGTGCCCCTTCAACATAAATATTTTACATGTGGTTTAATGGAATGTACTCTCATTGTACTTGTGTCCCCTCGACATACATATCCCTGACAAACCAAGAAAAAAAATCTAAAGATACTTTTTATACTCTGTTACCTGTACACTTGGTTCCTTAACTGAGATTGTCCTGGGATTGTAAGGCTAGGCATAAAATAAAAAACAAATCCAAAAAGGAATGACATGTAGTGATTGTTATCACCTATTTTACACTGTCTTTTGTTGGGTTCTTTATTTCAAATTGTTTTATATAACTAGCTGTATATATCCGGCGTTCCCCAGTCGAAACATATTACCAGGTGAATGGATTAGTCGCATACGAAAAGTGACCTCCTGTTGGATTAAGGGAAACAAAACACAACCATCTTGGTTCATGAAAAACTAAACGTTGAATAAATTTCATGGCTTAAACGGAAAACGACTCCCGTTTTACTTCCGGTTTTAAACACAACTGTTGTAAGCTATTAATAATTGAAAATAAATTAAATATAAATTAAATTAAAAATAAATAAAATTAATTAACTTTAAATAATATTTTTAAATAGAACAATTAAAACAATTCTATTCCAACAATCAACAATTAATAAAATCGAGCTAATTATTAAAATAGATTTTCTTTAATGTAATATGCGAATCAGGTTACTTTTAAGTGGATTTCTTTTGAATACATGGAATATATGCAAATCATGTTGCAACAAAAACTTATATAAGTCCTAGATATATCGAAGGCTTTTGACAAACTATAGTACGGTGGTCTTCTCATGAAAATTAAATTATATAGTATTACTGGACGAATACTTAACACAATTAAACCCTTCTTAAATAAGAGAAGAATCCAGGATGTCTCAATGGTCAAAACAATATGATATAAATGCGGATGTACCTCAAGGATCGATCCTTGGACCTTTATTATTCCTAATATTCATAAATGACCTCCCTGATAAAACTGTTTTTGAGATGGGTGTATTTGCTGACGACACCACGTTCTATAACAGGCACGTGGGGAAAACGAACGAGCACATATCTAAGGAAATGGCAGAACCACTAGAAGAAGACGTCCAATCTGTAGTGGAATGGGGTCAAAAATAGATGGTCAGATTCGATTCTGCAAAGACTGAGCTTCTTTCCTTCAATAATTACAAGAAACCTTCTCAACTACCAATAGCTATGGCTGCTGATACACTACCTTAAAAAAACTTTGTTGAAACTCCTCGGCTTAACGTTCACAGGTAACATGAATTGGATTATTATATTCCACCTAACAATTTAAAATGACTTGTTTACGAAGAAAACGGAAAAGCATTCTGGCGAATTTTATTTCGTAATTTAATTATTTGTTTCTAAGTAAATAAACACTTTAAATTAAAATTGTCTCTAAGATAGGTATATTTGTTGAGTACACCACGCCCTATAAAAGGCACGATGGTAAAACAAATGAACACATATCTAAGGAAACAAATCAGAAACCGTAAAGGAAAACTTCACATCTGTAGTGGATAGGGGACAAAAATGGAAGGCCACATTCAATGCTGCCAAGACTAAGCTTGTTTCCTTCAATAATTACAAAAAACCCTTCTCAACTACTAATATCCATAGCTACTGATTCATTATCTTAAAATACTTTGTTAAACTCCTCGGCTTAACGTTTGCAGGTAACATGAATTGGAACAGATACATTATGGGCTGCTGTGAGGAAGGTTGGTCTCTCTCTACTATGCCAGAAAGTTACTTACGTTTATGATGCATGAAGTATTGTTGTCAAAATTGGGATGGTGCACCTGCTACTAGTATCTCACTCCTAGACAGGGTTCAAAATATAGTCGCCAACTTAATAGATTCCGAACTGCCAGCTAGATTTCAACCTCTGTCCCATCGACGAAATTTTGCATCCATCTGTCTGTTTTACAAGTATTTTAATGGTAGGTGCTCCGAAAAACTACAAGCCCTTATGCCACCTCGACGTAAATACCCTGACAAACTCGACAAGCAGCAAAATCCCACCCTACACTAAAATCCCTAGATGCCACAAAGACGTTTACTCTAATGGTTTATTTCCTAGGACTGCTAGACTTTGGAATTCCCTTTCGAGTTCCTGCTTCCTTAACTGTACTGACATGCAGAAGTTCAAATGTAATGTAAACAGATATCTTGCTGCTCAACTCCCTACATAGTATCCCTGCAAATTATGTCCCAGATTATATCCCCCTAAATCAAGATTACACTGTGCCTTGTGTGGGGTGAAAATGCAATAAAAAGTCTGCTTTTAGTATGAAAATTAATTTGTGAAACTGTATTTTTTGTGTACATATTAATTAAAATGTGAACAAACACACAAACAAACAAACAGACAGACAAGAATATGAATTCATTCTGATACAACATTCAAGCAAACAAGCAAGCAAGCAAGGACGCCTGGATGATCGAAAGAGTTTTATAACGATATACATAAACCAATTATAACAAACAAATGTTATCATTATGCTTTTTTTTGTATTAAGGTTAAGGCGTACAACGTTCCGACACCTTCAAACATTTCCCAGCAACAACGATTCCTATGATAACAGAGTCTTTATACTACATAACTACCTACGATTGTTACTCTCAACGTTTGATTCGAAACCGCAACTCTAAATTTAATTGGTGAGACAGTCAAACTAGCAAGTTATTTACTCAAACGATCATCGCATTAATCAGACGGCTTGTCATTGAATCCGTGCGCGTGAAACGTAAACAAGGCTTGGGTCGATAGCGGCTCGTGACCGGGAGGCATTGTTGTGTCCGGCTATTATGTAAATGTGAAGGCTGAAGAAAATGCTTGACATTTGGTGCGAATTGTGTCCACAACACTTAGCGAAATGTCTGCCAACAAAGGCGCAATGATCAGCGCGTCGTGGGCGAAATGTCACACTTCCGGTTGAGTGGGCATGCGGCCCTGTGTTTTGTCGGTCTTATTATGTTTTATTGGTTTATTTCTTTCCTTTTTTTATTTCTTTCTTTTATCCCACCTTTTATCTTCCCCATCTCCTTTTATTTTTCTCTTTCTCGTTATCTCTCCCTCTTTATCTTCACTTCTTCTTCTTCTTCTTCTTCTTCTTCTTCTTCTTCTTCTTCTTCTTCTTCTTCTTCTTCTTCTTCTTCTTCTTTTATCACTTCCTCTCTTCCACTATGTCTTTTTATCGTTTTCTTAATTCCTTTTGTCTGTATATCTATAAATATGAGAATATGTGTGAGGAAATATGAGAATATGTGTGAGGAAATTTCTAAACCTATATACTCAATGAAAATTTTATCTACAGACTTGAAATTTGGTATATAGGGCATTCAGACGCTTGGAAAACTTTTTAATCGGGTTTCATCACATATATCATTTTAGCTACATAGAATAAGGGAAATTGGATATTGTTGCAGCAAAAAGAAAAAAAAAAAGGATATTGAACTTCAAATCGAAAGCATACACTTTCGATTTGAAGTTCAACATCCCTTTTTAAGATGTAGACAAAATATATTTAATCACAATAGTATTAATGATTAAGATTTTGATTATCTTTCGTCTTTTCCAAGTTGTCACCGTGGCGACGAATTCGTTTCTCAAGAGACATTAGTGTTCTTAAAAGATTTGAATTAATTTAAGAAGTGTCTGATTTATTGTTCGACTGAATCTACCTAATTTCATCTCTAACAGCAAGTGCAAGTCGCATCGGACAAACCATACCGATGTTACATTTAAGGTCGGCTAATTCTCAGTTATTTTTTGGTCGCACGTGTCTGCTACTCATGTCGAGGTCATCTCCACCGTGGTCGATGCACGACAGAATATTCTTGAATACTTCTTATTTAAGTTTATTTATAATTTTTTATGTTTTTTTTTTTAGTTTGGGATGATCACTCCCCCGCACAAATCCACACGCACGCATACAGATACATACACACATACACATATGTATACACATATAAATTTACGCATACGCAATACACTTACATAGATACATGCACACACGTATGCAGACACAGATACACACATATAATACACACATAAACTCACAAATACATACATACACATACATACATACATACATGCAAAAACATATGCACACAAATACACACATACAATACACCCATAAACTTACGCATACATAATACATACACGCACACACATATGCATGCATATACACATACATATACATACAGACACGCACACAATATACATACACACATAAACTTACACATACACGCATACACATACATATATATATATACATACATACACGGATACACATATGCCTACACACAATAAACACATAAACTTACACATTCATACGTACACATACATCGCACACCCTTACACATACACCACACATATACATCCACACATTAATATACACATGCACACATGCACACATATACAGCACACACACATACACACACACACACACACACATATATATATATATATATATATAAATATGCATATACACATACACGTACACACATGCACTCATGCACCGCACACATGTTAACACATATTCATACACCCATACACATACACATAGGCAGATAAACACATACTGCACACACATACACATATCTCGTGCATATGGTTTAAATTTTGAATCCCTCGTAACCAGTGTTATAATTTTGTAGGTGATAATACTCAAGACAAAGACAGTGGTATAGTTAAGAAAAAATATATTAGCAAAGCTATATTACAAAGGTACACGTCATGATTCTATGACCATAACTGCCACTAATCGCTACCCAATAAGAGATAACTATATTCATAGTTTATTATTATTCCTGAAATATGTTTATCGGCAAACTCCATCGGCAAACTCCACAACATAACTCCAATAAGATGACTTATACGTGTATACAACATGTTTTTGTCAAAGATAACAGAAGGATTCGTATTGTTAGGAATCTTCGGACTACTGTTCTACTTTTGAACGTCATTTTGAAAACCCTTCGGTCGATATAACATGCGACCTGCTTCAGATGTATCTTGTTGAACTCGGGGATGTTTCTGTCGAACTCGAGAATCTGGACGGAATTTTGAACAGACCCCTTTTTTTTTCTTCACAAGGATAGCATACTCTTGTCGAACTCTGAGAGTTGCACAGAACCCTTTATTAACTTTAGGGAGTAGCATGTTCTTGTTCCGTCAGCCATGACTGGATAGAGGTTTAAAGTAATTCGCTATTGCACTTTTCGGTCGTCCACACTGAAAATGTAACCAGCAACGTTCAGTAGAATATCGCTTTACAATTGAATTTTGTTACGTACTCTAACCACTTCGCTACGGGCCCTAACTTTCGATCTCTGTCAAGTCATGGCTGACGGAACGAGAACATGCTGCGTGAAGTAAATAAAGGGGTTCGTTCGAAATTCCGCCCAGGTTCCTTAGTTCAACAAAAACATTCCCGAGTTCAACAAGATATACCTGAAAAAGGTTGGAGGTTACATCGACCGAAAATAGTGAAAATGAGGCAGAAAATGTTTAGTTATCCAACACCCCTAATTGATGTAACATCCATATTGAATAAACGAATACAGCGATATGCATTATATATATTTTTATATTGTCCTGCTTTTATTCCTCAGATTTTATATAAGCTCCAAATCAATTTGTTGAGCATCCTAATATATCTCCTATTAAAGAACCTATCTTAATTTTTTCACCCCCATATATATATATATATATATATATATATATATATATATATATATATATATATAAGAGCAGTATAAAGTAGTCATATATATATATATATATAGGTACTAGTGCATTTATTGATTCCTGCTGAAATGATAACGTTAATATGAAGATAGCCATTCTTAACATGAGGAGGGGAGGGTGTTTGGTACATATTCTGTACTTTAACTTTATAAGTTAATAAAGAGCAGATATTGTACAACTTTAATTAAACTTGAAAATACTATTTAAAAAGTAGTGCGGATCAATAAGTGCACTAGATCCTATATATATATATATATATTATATATATATATATATATATATATATATATATTATATATATATATATATATGTATATATGTATAATTTTTATCATTTTATTTAATCTAAGTAAAATAATTACACTTAGTCGCGACAATAAAGCTAATGTTTCAGTCTAAAAAGACTTCACCAGATAACAAAAACAGTATCTGGTCTTAGTCGGGGTAAGATATTTGATGAAAATGAAAACCAAATATGAAAAAAGTAAAAAGAAAGCTATTTCCAAAATGTTTAATTCCTATATTTTGAAGTTGGACACGCGTGTTAATCTTAAGAGAGGGGACGGTGGTTTAATCAGTAGCTACGAGTTCAGTTAGGCCAGACTGGCAACGCTCATTTAAATTTAAAGAAATAAGGAACTGATTAATGGGAAGGAAACGTGGCCGTATTCCAGCCGTCCCCGTTTTGTTTCCATGGTAGCAAGTACAAGTGTTCGGGTATTTTCGTTAAGATAACCGTGGTTAAATTTGTTGAGCAAAGATATTGCTTGAATTAAAAATTAAGTTAAATATCCGAACATAATTTAAATATGTATTTAAATTTAATTATGATGAAAAGACTAATATTCTAAATTTAGTTTAGTGATACCAAGTTTTATCTATTCCATAAACATTCTATATTAGTCCTCAGGGCTAATTAAAAAGTAAAAAAAAAATAATAAAATTGAATAAAAAATACTTTGCTCTTTTATACAGCAACCTCGTGAAATGGTTTTTACTTTTGGATATTTAAAACCTTGAGCATACATGATGATTGCAACGTCTTGTCAGACGAGTGCCACTCCCTCAGACACGAGCCCAAAAATAACTTCCATCGCCACGGGACCATTTTAATAGACAAATGCGTGGGGGAGTATCTATACACAGATGATGTTACAGAGTCTTAGCTTTGTACGACAGCTAAGTCTCTCTCTCGGTTTAAAATGTTGAGACCCAGCAACAAGCAAGAGCAAGATAGCCAGCAACAAGTTAAACTGCAGACCAGCTTAATACGGGTACTGGTCTCCCGCTTTATGGTTTTGTAAATTAGAGATTTGCTTCTCCTAGAAAGGGTGTCCTTCACCACGGCTTACAGGAGCCCTCTCCACCCCAACGCACACATACATACACACAAACACAGACGGTGCTAGTTGGCCGTTGACCCCCAAAAAGGGTTCATTCGCCGTTTGGAAGGTCTTGTTTTTAATCCTTCAGGGAGACTAGCAACCCTCCTCACCAAACAAGTCTGGTGGGGGAACCAGTTTAGTCGCCGGTGACCCGACCATGAGGCAGGTAGTATTGGGTTACATGGTACCAGTAGCATATGACATGACCTAACACGTAAGCATACATACATACATACATACATACATACATACATACATACATACTGATGTAATGGAATAACCTAACATCCCTTCATAGATGAAATGAACCATAGTGACTGAGAGAAAAGAAAAAAAGACAGGAAGTGAATAAGACAAAATGTCGAGTCACTCTTATGTCACCTCCATTCCCTTGTAAATAAACCCCTTTGTCTTTCACCCACAACCCCGTGTTTCTTGTTGTATTCTTATTTAAAGTAAGGATATAACACACACACACACACACACACACACACACACACACACACACATATATATATATAATTTTATTCAATTTAAGTAAATAAAATTACCTTAAGCCACTACTACAATAAATTTACTGATTCAGTCTAAAAAGACACCATCAAGCGAGAAGAGACCTTTCGTCTTATTCAAGGCCAGTCATTAAAATAGTTACTTGCCGCCTGATGATGTCTCATGGTAATTTCGTTTACTTAAATTCAATAGAATAATATCTTGCACTTTTCAAATGTAAAATTAAAAACCACGCGAGAACTTTCTTGTCAACCTAATACAATAAGATAGAGCCGCCATTTGCAATCTTCAATTTACCGGCGTCAGATTTATGTGTCAGCAGTTCAATACGAAATTAATGTTTTGGCTCATAATTTTCATCGAAATTACTTTTGTAGTGTTGGTATTAATTAAGCCGCCTATTTAATTAATTCGAGAACGACTGTCGTACCCCCCCACACACATTTGGTTATTAAACGTCTCATAAATTGTGCGATAGTTTCCTTCGTCTTCCAAGTTATAAAACCATGTTTCATATTATACTGACAGGGCCATCCAGCGTTGCCGTGGTTTATATAAAAAGAAAACTAATTAGAAGTTAAATAGTATATGTAACATTTTTATAACAAAACTTCTGTCTGTCCTGTCGTCTGTTTACTTTTATCATTTTCTTTATCCTCAATTTTCACTATCTTCTATTCAATCCTTTCTCTCTCCTCCAGCAAACCCATTGGTTTTCATATTTTAATTTTGATAAAACTTGATGTAATCCAAGAAAGTATGGAGGTTTCACATGAGCACAAGAAGGAGTGTTACGAGTATTTTCGATATGACTGTGTAGAGAAAGGCTGGTCGTGTCACGTGCTGCCCATTGAAGTTGGATGTCGTGGTTTTGTGAGACGCTCCGTGGTTTCATACATGGCCAGGCTTTGAGGCGTGCTTTGCAGTGTTTACAGACAACGGCTCACACAAGCATCAGGTTGGATTTGGTCAAAGTCACGAATCCATCAACGTAGAACATTTATTTGGTTGCCTAACAACAAATACTTTTTTTTTGTCAAGAACATCCATTGACTATTCGATTCTCTGCAGTAACATCTGTAAACTGACTCTTGTAAATACAACCGATCGAGATTATCAGTGTTTTTTCCCATTACTCTGTCTGGTGGCGAATACCGCTGGTGGTGCTAAGAGGAGGGGCAGTACCGTCGTAGAAAGTGTGTTACCGTCCTTGGTTAGCGGCTGATGAGGGCAAGGTCAAACATGCATTCGCACGTTGCATGTAGAAAATGTAACATTTTTATGACAAAACGTTTATAACTCCCTCTGTCTCTCTTCCATCCATCCATAACCCATGAGCCCCTGGAGGGGCACAGTCCATCTACAACTTTTTGTAGATGTTTTTGTAGCGAGGAGTTCTTTTTACAGGGCGAGAGTGCTGGCCCCACGCCCAACCTTTCCAGAAGGTACATACAGCGCCTAGCCTTCCCAAATGGTCACCCATCTGGTACTGGCCAGGCTCAACATTGCTTAACTGTGGTGATCTGGCGAGAACCGGTGTGTCAACGTGATTGTGCTGTACTCTGTCTCTTTTGCCGTCTCTTTATCTTTCTCACTTTTTCCCGACTTTCTATTTAACCCATTCATCTTCTTATTTTAATGTCAAAAAAAAAAAAAATAGTGTAATTCATTTACTGAACATATCCTGGTTAAGTATAATACTGAAGAGAGGACAGAAAAGATAAAGTATAGCATCAGAACAGATAATGCACTTTGCTCCTAGCTAATTGTTTTCTTGTTTTTTTGGCTTCATTCATTTTATATGAATCAGATGATTTTTGTTGGCATTCGTTTCCAATCTTTCTGGCTAGGATACTTTCTAGAAAGACATTGGGTACTTACGAGAGGGGCCATACGAATTTTGCCACCAACATCCCTTAGTGAAAGTGATTCGATGGAACAAACTGGATTCGAACTTGATACGCCCAGGTTATCATTCGTTGTTGGTCAGTGTCGTAAACCACTTAGTCACGTCTTTTAGGCCACAGTGATCCGCCCATTCGTGATTAATTCTCGAAGATACGAGATCTCTTCAATAAGTTTCCAAACTGTTTTCGTATCGGCACATTTATCGATAGTACACACATGAAACTCTTGTTCTCTTCAAAGTAATCTCCCCCGGCTGCAATGCATTTGTTTTGCTGTTCTACAAACTTCTGAAAGACACCATTAATCTTCCTGTATGAGCATGCCGATAGCCCTCGTCACAGCCTCTGTCATTGCCTTGTCTCACAACGACAACCTTTAAGGTTTTCATTGAGCTTAAAGAATAACCAAAAGTCACAAGAAGCAAAGTCTGGACAATAGGGAGGGTGAGGAACTGTCTTGATGCTTATCTTGGTCAAATAGTTATTGACAAAGATGGAGTTGTGGACTGGTGTATTTACGCAAATCTTCCGCATCTTCAGTTCCTCGCGAATAACTGTGTACACAGTTCCCACACTGGCATCAAACTTTGCACTTATTTTCTCTATATACACCCAACGGTCCTTATCTATGAAATTCTTTATTTGGCCAATCAATTCTGGTGTTCTGATTTCATTACTTTTCCTACACCTCTCATCATCCCTCACAGACTTCCTGCCTTCCTTGAGTCTCTTATACGACTCAAAAACTGATACTTGATTCAAAGCAAGATGGTCCAAAAGCAATCTGAAGTATACGTTTCTATTGCATGTTTTCCAAGTTTAAAACAGATTTCTATAGCCTATCGTTCTCCTTAAGTCTCCTCACGTCCATGTTGCATTTTAAAATTCACCAGCAATGACAATCAGGCTTTAGTAGGATGTATTCCAATTCCTGCTGTAGCTGTTCATTTAAACCTGTCATCACAAAATTTGGTCAGTTATCTAATAAGATGTATAGAAATAACGTACTGAATTTTCAAGCGTCTACGACGATTTTTAAGACATGTATAAAAAAGTCTGGAAACTTATTGAAGGCACCTCGAAGATGTAACTTAGAAATGATAGAACGTTTAATTATATATATATATATATATATATATATATATATATATATATATATATATATATATATATAAACAGATAGTAACGTAGATTCCATGAACAAAGCTTCTTTCTTAGAACTGCACGCCTATGGAACTCTCTTCCGTTTGCCTGTTTCCCAGCTGATTACAACTTGGTTGTCTTCAAGTCCAGCATAAACAAATTCTTGATGAACCTCCCCCTTAAGTAATCCAATCTGCCAAATTTCCATTAATAACGGCTACTGCGATAATGTCCCATTGATTACTGTACACTCAATAATCTTTATCCTCGAGTGGCCTCAGGGCCTTGATAAGTGGTGACTCCTATGCAAAAAAAAAACAAACAAAAAAAAAAAAACAGACACCGTATTTCCATTATAGTATGTTCTTGATACATTTCCTCCTTATCTTTTTTAAGATGGCTGGAAAAAAAAGATAATTATAATTCGTGAAATCTCCCTTTGGCTGTAGACCACATACTGCCGCATAATACAAGAAGAAAAAATGCTAATTGTCACAAGAAAGATACAGATCTGAAATGGCATTAAACTATGGAGATTTTATTTAGAATTTGTGCGCATATAGATGAGTTGATTACCATTAACACGGTTGTCCAAAAAACAAAAAAAACAAAAAAATCCCCAAACAAAACAAGAACACATTGCCATTAAAGGAAGCATAGAAATAGTCATAATACTACTATTACAACTACTACTACTACTACCACTACTACTGCTGATACTACTCTAATCAGTTTAGCCAAATAAAGAATTTCATGGATAAGCTGATTGTCACAGCCGGTAAATTTCAAAATTGCAATCTCGACATTTTAAAAGAACGATAGGCGATAAAATTCTGTTTTAAACATGAAAAAAAAAAAATGCAACAGAAATGTATAGAATGCTTCAGACTGCTTTTGGATCTTCTTGCATGAATTGAGCATCAGATTTTGAGTGGCATAAGAGATTCAAGGAAGGCATAAAGTCTGTAAGAGATGATGAAGGTGTGGGAGGATTAAGGAAATCAGAACACCAGAGTTGATTGGCCAAATAAAGAATTTCATGGATAAGGACTGTCGTGTGTCTATACAAACAATAAATACACAGTTTGATGTCAGTGTGGGAACTGTACAAACAATCATTTGCAAGGAACTGAAGATACGGAAGGTTTGCGCTCAGTTTTTCCCAGGGGTGCTCAATCATTGTCACAGAGTATTTGACCAAGATATTCCTCACCCTTAATGCAGTCCATACCTTGATCCTGGTGACTTTTAGTTATTTCCTAAACTCCAAGAAAATCTTACAGGCAGTCGTTATGGAACAATTGAGGAGATGAAAGAGACTTGACGAGAGGCATTAACACGCTCACACAAGAGGAATTCAATTATTGGAACGGTACAAGTGCATTACAGCCGGAGGAGATTACTTCGAAAGGTACCAGAGTTTATTGTGCGTACTGTGAATATACTTGCTCATACGAAAACGTCTGGAAAATTATTGATTTGATAAAATGTTGGCGAAAGCCAATAGAGATTTTTAAAGTTCGAAAAATCATAAGAAAAAAAGAAAATGCAGTGTTTACAGGCACCTATCCCGAAATGAAACAATTGAATTCATCTTATGTCCACACACACACACACACACACACACACACACACACACACACACACACACACACACACACACAGAGTTTTTTTTGAAGTTTTCTTAAAAAATAAAACATAAAATCAAAAATAATTTATTTTTTATTTTTATTTTTTTGTCTTTCGTTGGAAAATTGTTTTGTCAGTTAGTCAATTAATTTCCTGCAATCGCTGAATCAATTTTCATTCACGAATTCACAATAGTCTTAATGGTCCTATTTACTTGCTTCCCCACGAGAGCAGAGTTAGACACAAGATGGGTTTTTAATGTGGGGATAATCTAGCTCCCTTGAAAAGGGGAATTCTGGATATCAACAAGAATAAAAATTGCCTCAGTCTAGTAGGATTTATCCTCCACTGATCGACTTCAGAAAACCCTAGCCACAATGCCAATGTTATTCCAAGGGCTATCGGTGATTTAAAAACAAAACAAAATCATGGCTCCTCAGCAGGGCTGATCAAACCCCACCACCCTTAAATGAATGGAATACATCTTCTCGTTTTGAAATGATAACTAACTAACTAACTAACTAACTAACTAACTAACTAACTAACTAAGTATATATATATATATATATATATATATATATTTCTGTAGAAATATATTTTCTTATTATATATCAATCCTTATATAAGAAGCTCAATGTAATTACAGAGCCATACAGAGAATAGATGACAAAAAGTTATATTCCAAAATTCGAAATGAGAGAGAGAGAGAGAGAGAGAGAGAGAGAGAGAGAGAGAGAGAGATGGAGGTTAGTTTAAGGGTTAGGGTTAGAGAGAAATTAAATCACATTATGGATATATAGGAGAAGAGTTAAGCCAAACACATTAGATGCAAAATAATACTGCAAACCTTGAAATAACCCAATGGTTATACTTTGGTCTACCAGATCTATCATAATTTAAAAGAAATAATAACCCTGAAGAGTATATCAGTATATTTACAAAGTATACAGTTATAAACCAACAAAACTCAATCAATAATTTCATATTCCATATACGCATGTAAATACAGTTAATGAATCTATACATAAAATAAAATGCACACGCTCTAGAACCTCATAATAATCAAATGCTAAAAAAAAAAACTCTATGTATATGTAACAGAGCGTGTATGAGTACGTGGGAAAATTTCAGCAGGAGCTGTAAGCAGGCCATCGAAGATATTAGCAGCAGTAGCCGAGAAAAAATGACATATGCTAATTAGGAAAAAAAAAGACACTACGTGGTCGGGTGAAGAAAGAGGGGGGTCGAAAAAAATGGACGTCTAAGAAATGGCTATCTACGGCCGGTGTGTAGTGGAGCCAGAGACTTTTAAGCTGGTGTTGAGACGGAGGGAGAGAGAGAGAGAGAGAGAGAGAGAGAGAGAGAGAGAGAGAGAGAGAGAAAGAAAGAAAGAAAACGGTAATAAACGACTTGAATTAAAAAAAAAAGTCGTGTCGGATTTATTTCTTTTTGTTTGTTTGTTCCTTTTCGACGGTGCCGGACGGAATGGGGGTCCGAGAGATGTTTGAACTGTAATGGACACGGTTCGAGCGTAAAGGTTCTGTTATATATATATACTAGCATTTCAGCCCGGCGTTGCCCGGGTGTTTGGAGGTGTATGTTGAGCAAAAAAAAAAAAAAAAAAATAGCGGTCAATTTTTTTTAACTTTGACCCCAATTATGACCCCTTAAAATTTATAGTTTCGGGCTCAAATCACTTTATTAAGTTAGATCCAGGTTCAAGGAACCTATATCTAAAATTTCAAGTGTCTAGACCCAAAATTGTCGGAGGAGTTTGGTAGAGTTCTTAAAGGTCAAATCGTTGAAATTTGACCCCTTAAAAGCCAAATTTCTGGCTGACACCCGTCACATCGATTTTCCCAAATCTCAGTACCCGGTATTTCAAATTTCGAGTCTATAGACTAAAAATTGACAGAGTTATTGCGTAGGGAAATGTACACAGACAGACAGACAGACACACAGACACACAGAAAGACAGACAGACACGTTCACTTTTATATATATATATATATATATATATATATATATATATATATATATAGTAAGTTATAAAATGTATATAGCGATTAAGCTACACTGAATATTCCGCGTTTCATCCATTCTAGGATTCTTCAGATCCTAGAGTGGATAAAACGCGGAATATTCAGTGTAGCTTAATCGCCATAGTGAATGAAACGCAGAATAGCTTAATCGCCATATAAATTTTATAACTTACTAACTAGCTCTACCTATGTATTGAACACTTTTGAAGTAAATACTTAAAGTTTACGCTTAAATCTATACTTTCGTATATTAATTTATGTGAGTAAATTAAGTAGTTATATATATATATATATATATATATATATATATATATATATATATTTATTTTAACGCATTTTTAAAAGTGTATATATAGACATCGAACAACCCAACCTTCCCATACGCACACATATGTTTGTCCTTCACGACATGGGTAGGATGCAAAAACTGTCTTTTTCGCACGATCTATGACTTTTTCTTTTCTTACACTTTTAATTCAATTATCCTGAAGATGTCCTCTGAAATAAGGACGAAACATTGATTTTTTTTTTTAATAATTTCATTCGGTTTTTTCTATTTTTCTCAAAACATATATATATATATATATATATATATATATATATATATATATATATATATAAAAATATACAGAATTTTTCACGATTCATTCTCGTAAAGATTCGTCAGGCTAATTAGCATTACGAGTCATAACATGGGTGATACGGGGAAAATTCTGTGTAGCTTAATTGCTACATATTTTCATAAATTTCTACCTAGCTCTACTCACGTATTAAGTACTTGTTAAGTCAACACTAAAACAGATATATAATTGAAATACTGATTGAAAAGGAAAAAAGCGGGAAAAGAAAAATGAGTTTATTTAAAGTCGTACGTGTACAAAGTACATAAAAAATCTTATATATTATATATATTAGTACATAAAATTATATCATATATTATATATATTAGTACATAAAACATCTATATATTAGGTTATTTATCAATCTAAACTATTCAATAAAACACGCGTAAGACATACGATGCACCTAATAATATAAAATTTCTATAAATATATTTGGGTTATTAGAATTGTTTACTAACGATATGTAGATATATCGTTAAAGAAATAGTAAGATGCTCAACATCTTGAAATTTGGAATATAGACTTTGGTCATTTATTTGTTATATATATATATGTATATATATATGTATGTATATATATATATATATATATATATATATATATATATACTAGCAAAAGCACTCGTCGTTGACTGGCTTCAAAAACAGCCTACACAAAATGAACTCTGATTTATGAAAGTATGATAGGTTATGAAAAGAAAAGGTTGTAAAGAGATAGCTTCGAATTTGGGGATATCAAAACTAAAGCAAAATATGATGAAAGTACAAATAAAATAGATAAACCCCATAATTTATTATACCATACCTGTTCACACTGAAACATTTATCACAATATTCTGTGGATCTATATTAAAAAACCTTGTTAAACTTTGTGACATATTTCCATTCTATGGAGGTCAGGCGCGAAAGAACACCCCATAATTTTATTATACCATATTTCTTCAAACTGAAACATAATTATCAAAGTATACTTACGCAGATAGATAAGAAAAGTCGTTATTAAAGTTTGTGCCTATTTCCATTCTATGGAGTCCAGACGCGAACGCAAACCCCACAATTTTATTATACCATCCCTATTTAAGTTAAAACATACTTATCAAAGTATTCTTATGTACATCTATATAAAAAACACTTGTAGACGTTTTTTTAATTTTTTTATTTTTTTATTTCCATTATTATACATTCTACTGTACATTAATTAAACATTATCCTCAAGTGGCTTCCAGGCCTTGATAATTGGTGACTTAAATTAAAAATAATGATGAGATTCAAACGTAGCCCGAAAAAAGATTTCACGACCAGATAATCGAGAGAGGCGGGAGTGTCATCACTAGACGTAGCATATCTGAATCATTCCAAGCAAATATCGACCACATTTTTATCGGAAATTATTTCGAGCTGTCAATGGCAGGTTCAGATTTGCAGACTTGATAGATTATTATTATTCGACGGATCTACACGTGAGAGCTACAACAGCCATAAGACTTAAAATAAATACGATGAAGCCCCCCCCTGCCCCGCTGCTGCTCCAGTGTATGTCTACAGACAAGCAAATGAAGAAAACAGAAAACAATGGATCGGACATAATAATCAGCGAGTAAAAGAAAGAAAGTGCAAGTTCATAAACACACACACACACACACACACACACACACACACACACACACACACACACACACACACACACACACACACACACATGTATATAGTTGGAGTTGGAGAACTGCCGACTGTCAACACAACGGTTCTAGGTTCAATCCTTGGCTTGGGAGAGATGCTAGTCTAGCGGCACTGATGAGTTGTGATACAACGAAACAGGACTGTATGTCGATGACTACAAATATCTTACTGAAAACAAAAAAAGTGAAGCAGAGGGAATATGGTGAAGAAAAAGGTGATTACACACGAATGGATAGTCTGGTGGAAGATAAAAATCCAGTGACGGTAAAGGTAATATATATATATATATATATATATATATATATATATATATATATATATATATATATATATATATATATAGTAATTTATAAAATATATATGGCGACTGTAGGCATTTAGACGACCCATGTAAATTATGCCTTCATGAAAAATTTGCTATCCTGTACTTTAAAGAACCCCAAAATCTATTAAACTGTAGAAGAGAAATAGCAAATAACTGTGTTCACAAAATAAAATTTACTCTAGGATAGCGATACAAAATAGTTTTAAAACTAACAAAAACAATAGAAAATAAACAAATAAATAAATTAAATAAACATTAATATACATAAACGATCACACATATGTATGTATATATATGTATATATATGTGCATATATGTATGTACACATATGTATATTTATATATATATATATATATATATAAAATAAGAAAATGTCTGCCTTAAACCACTACACTAGTTTTAAAACAGATCCTTTGCTCGAGAAAATGCATGCCCATTGGCTGATAGGAAGGGGCGCGGTGGATACTAGAAAGCTGATTGTTTAACTAAAATCCTCAACAGAAGAGGACTATATAAAAACGATAAACAACCACAGAATTCGCGCATAAGCCTGACGAATCCTAGAGTGGATGAAACGCCGAATATTCAGTGTAGCTTAATCGGCATATATATTTTATAAATTACTAACTAGCTCTACCTACGTATTGAGCACTTTTGAAGTAAATACTTAAAGTTTACGCATTAATCTACACTTTCGTATATAAACTTTATGTGAGTAAATGAAGTAGTTATATATATATATATATATATATATATATATATATATATATATATATAGAATAAATGACAAAAAACTATATTCCAAAATTCATGATGTTGACCATCTTACGATTTATTACTTTAATTCAGTTGACAGTATCTGTTTCGTAGCGCAAAATCAATCACTTAATTATTGTATCAATCAGTGAATCTATTATGCCCTTAACTCACCAGAAGAAATAGCAACAATCAATCCGTCAAAAGGAAATGAAGTGTGATATGACATGATTAAAATCTGAAAACTGGAAGAGAAGCTACATATACATTAATAATAATAATAATAATAATAATAATAATAATAATATATATATATATATATATATATATATATATATATATATATATATATATATATATATATATATATATATATATATATAAATAAGGGGGTGGTCACCAACAATGTGTATTTTTTAATATTATTTTATTATTCCGTGTTTTGGTTTTTCATTGAAAATTATGTTTAGATCATTGTATTAATGTTTTTAAATCATTGAAATCGTTTTTAACGCGTTTCAGACGTGCTGTGAAACGTCCTCTTCAGAAAGTATTTAAAATGTTTAGAATATATTCAAGATGTGTTAAAAATGTAAAAGAACATTTTCGTAGTTCATTTGAAATGTTTCCGAGAAGTGGAAACATGTGTAAATGATTCTACTTTTCATTCGTATGTTCAATTTTTATTACTGGTTCATTGGGCTGGACTATGGTTACTGATGTCTTATGTCTCTCTCTCTCTCTGTCTCTCTCTCTCTCTCTCTCTCTGCATGTGTTTCTATTTATCTTTCTTTGTTTTTTTCTAATTTTTTTCCTTTTTTACTCTTACTTGAGTGAGGTTGAGGGGCCCATTCCTACTTGGTCAACAGGGTGCATAGGGTAGGATGCGCGCGCGCGTGGGTGGGTGTGTGGGTGGTGGTGTGTTTTCTTTTATTGGTTTGAAGAATGCATGTTCTGTTTTATAGTATTATAACGTTATTATGTTACCAAGGAAGGCAACTGTGATCCAAGGCATGTGTGTGTGGTAGGAGGGGGGACCAGCTCTTCTGAAATAAGGGTAGGGTGTTTTCATTCAATTTTGATATTTATTTTTTGGATTCTTAGATTTTAGTATTGTGATTTCTCGTTTCAGTCTTAGACTGTTCGGGCATTCTTAATATTATGTTTGTTTAGATAAAGAAGTGTATTTATAAATATACGTAGGGGATTTCTTTTTAATGTTTCTATTTATTTGTCTCCCCATGTGGGTATGGCCAGACCTAGGATCGGTTCTTAGTGTGGGGAAGATCTCGTTCCCCAGAGGAAAGTGGCCACTTGGAGGGGTATAGGTATGGAAGGAGGGATGATAGTTATCTCAATCATGAAGGATTTCTCCTCCACTGACTGAGAGGGGAGCGAGGTGTTGGAACAGATATTACACTATGGTTCTAGGTGTTTCCTAGTGTTGTTGGTTTCGAGGTTAAGTAGGGTTGGTATTGTTCAATGTGTTGTATATATATATATATATATATATATATATATATATATATATATATATATATATATATATATATGTCAGTGTTGGAACGATTAATCGGGAATAAAAAAAAATCAGAATAATATTTGAGGGTATCGGAATCGGTATCGGAATCGGAAAAAATTGTACCGATTTTTCGATGCCAAAAGAAATTCCTTTAATTGTCTTTTTTATTTGATTTTGTTTAAAGCAAAATCTTCCATTGCTGGTAATAATGAGAAAATAACAAACATTTCTTGATTTTAACCAGTGAAGCAAAAATCACAAGCGTATTTTTACGTTTAGGAAAATATATGCACATTTAACAGGTGTGCTTTTATGGTAATCGGAGAAAAATACAACTGCATAGTTAAATGTTTAGAGATTTATAAAGAATAGGAATCGGTAATCGGAATATGGAAAATATTGGAATCATCCCATCACTAATATATATATATATATATATATATATATATATATATATATATATATATATATATATATATATATATATATATAGTAATGGGAGGATTCCAATATTTTTCTCGATTCCGATACAATTACTGATTCTGATTCCAATTCTTTATAAATCTCTATTAATTTTACTATAAGATAGTTATTCCCCCCGATTTTCGTAAAAACACATCTTAAATATGCAGATATTTTCCTAGACGTCAAAATACACTCGTGAAAGATGATCTATCGATTTTAGCTTTACTGGTAATTTAAAATCAATAAATATTTATTATTTTATAATTATGACCAGCAATGGAAGATTTTGGTTTAAAAAAAATCCAATAATAATAAAAGGCAATTAAAAGAAGAGTTTTGGCATCAGAACCTAAGCATCAATTTTTCCGATTCCGATAACAATTCCGATACCGTCAAATCTTCCGAGTTTTCTAATTCCCGATTCCTATTCCGATTAATCGTCCCACCACTAATATATATATATATATATATATATATATATATATATATATATATATATATATATATATATATATATATATATATATATATAAAGTGAGCCAAGGTTCTTTTAACCAAAGGCTAAGGGTAAGGTAACACTGAGAGAAACCTCCAGAGGAGCATAGGCCCTGTAAGTTGCGGCATACATGATCCACCGGCGTGTAGAATATGCTCTGGTGTCCAGCAACCTAAGTCCCAGTCATGGATCAAATGGCGTGATGGGTGGAGAGGGCTCCGTTAGCCGTGGTGAAGGCAACCTCTCTAGGAGAAGGAAAGCTCTGATATATAACCTTCGACAACTGTTGCATCCAATAATGTTGACATGCTCTTCTTTTTGGTTCAATGTGGCAGTTGTTCAGAGAGTGGGATTGCCTCAGTGCAAAGCCTTTCCTCACTATAAAAAGCTTCAAGTACAGGCATTGACCATCAGTGTGTATCTCGATAATAAAAAGGCTGGCTGTAGCCTAAAACGGGCACTCAATGAGGACTGATGCAGATATGGGCGTCAATGGAAATAAAGGCTCTGGAACATCCAAGGTCTGGTCCGGCAGGTGTTCAGGGCACCACAGCCTGGACCCGTGCGGGACTGTATGCGTGTATAGGTGACCGTCCGGCACGTGTTGCTGGTGGCGCTCATGTCTTCCTCTTTTGAACCAGAGATATATTAAGTAATGGCAATACTCGAGAACGAGTTTGCTGCCATCATGTATAAAGTTAAAGAGAGAGAGAGAGAGAGAGAGAGAGAGAGAGAGAGAGAGAGAGAGAGAGAGAGAGAGAGAGAGAAAATCGATATTCTTTGTCGTGCAAAGTTGTATGAGCAGTAAGCGTGAACCAACGGAGAAATAATTAACAAGGAATCACGCATGTCGTTTGGGCGAAAGACGGGACTGATGAGGAACGAGATAGTTCACTTCGCCTCAAGGAAAATATAACTTTTTCACTTCGGTGATGGACTTGCATGCCGGTGGCAAGAAGAAGAAGAGGAGGAGGAAAAAGAAAAAAAAGAAGAAAAAGGGGAAGCAAAGGCGCCAGAATTTCACAAGTCCTTCGTTTCTTAATGCAGCGATGCGTGCACCCTAAAGAGACTTCACTCAATTCTGCATTTTCAGTCATTTGTTTTGTTTTCATTATATGTTGTCCCTCCTTTTTTAACTTGAAGCATGGACAACTCAAAAAAGCATTTTTATAAGAGTTGCGTTCTATCTATCTATCTATCTATCTATCTATCTATCTATCTATTTGTCTCCGTTATTATTTATCTATCAATATCTCTCTCTCTCACTATATAACTATATCTATCTATCTATCTATCTATCTATCTATCTATCTATCTATCTATCTATCTATCTATCTTTCTCCGTTATTTATCTATCTATATCTGTCTCTCGCTATATAGATATATCTATCTATCTATCTATCTATCTATCTATCTATCTATCTATCTATCTATCTCCGTTATATATTTATCTATCAATATATCTCTTTCTCACTATATAACTATATCTCTCTCATCTATCTATCTATCTATCTATCTATCTATCTATCTATCAATCTCTCTCTCTCTCTCTCTCTCTATATATATATATATATGTATATATTTCTCCGTTATTTATCTATCTATATCTGTCTCTCGTTATATAGCTCTATCTATCTATCTATCTATCTATCTATCTATCTATCTATCTATCTATCTATCTATCTATCTATCTATATGGATAAATGAATAAAACAAATGAATACAAAAATATAAAAATAAATAAATAAATCCACACCTAATTACCCTCTTCTGAACTTCACCCCCGACCCCTTTTTCATTGAATGTCTTCTTGTGCTGAAAGCTGATTTTCGTTTTTCATTAAGAATTACGCTTTTGAACATAAGCGTTGTTGCCTGATGAGGTCTTTAGTTACTAAATACTAGTAGACCGAAACATGCTCATGACTGTGTAGCAAGAAATTACTGCATGTGTAAAGACAAATATATATATATATATATATATATATATATATATATATATATATATATATATATAGGTAATTTAAATTAATAGAAAATACAATGCAGATGCAGGTGTGTATAGGATCGACACAAACCGACGTAAATTAAGGCACACAAGAAGGGAATAAGCAATGCAGATTCACTTCAAAATAATTTTTTTCTTTACATGTATTGTGTAATTATTTACATCAGATTGATCAAATGGAGGATTCGTATTGTAATATTTCGAGAAAACCTTTCATCGTCAGACATGTATTCGACTTTCATCTATGCAAATTGAAAATTAATTTATTTGTTTTAAAAATCAACGGCTTTGCATGGTCGTAAAATACACTTCAATATGATATTTTAATTTGCCCAGTTTCGTATATATTATTATAGAGTCGTGATTTCAAAAGTCAAAAAAAGTATTTGGGTGCTATCAGCTAGAATGGAAACCGAAAGCAAAACTGAAAGAATTCAAAGCTGGTGACGTTACCACTGTACCAACGTGACACACATGTAAACCGATTAAAAATAAACGAAGATGAATGTAAAAAAAATGTATAACCAATTTTTTCAATTTTGACCCATTTTTTACCTCTTCAAAACTATTTTAACCGGCTAAAATAACGGCCCATTAAAAATCCAATGATTTGAGGCCTTTATCGCCGCTCTGCGACTTTTAGTTTCGGAAGAGATAGAGTTTGAAAATATGGACGCAGACAGACATACACACATAGTTAGACTAGTGGAGGCGGCACTCGGCTTTGCCCGGTCGTTAAATACGCTTAAATATGATATTTTAATTTGTCTAGATTTAGTATATATTATTATAGGGTTGTGATTTCCAAAGTAAAACACAGGTATCTGGGTTCCATCAGCTAGAATCGAAACCGAATACAAAACTGTGGCATTCAAAGTTGGTGACTTTGTTACAGAAAATAAAACTTGAATAAATTACATTATTTATTAATCCATCAAAAACTCCCACAAAAAATTATGATAATAAAGATCCTTAATCCATGAGTTTTCAAAAATATACTCTTTACATTAGAGGATAAACATTAGTAAAAACTGCATCACTTAGCATAAATATGAAAATTGTACAGTCTTAGATCATTCGTAGACATTTATGTAGACGACACCACAATCTATGGCAACACTTCAAAGGCCAGCAATGACCAAGATGTTTTCAATTCTCTCTTTTCTGATCTTAAGAACGTGGGGCAATGAGGAAAAAAGGTATCTGGTTAATTTTAATGCATTCGGAACTAAGTTTCTCTCCTTTCATCATAATCGCATACAATACGGGACCTATTAAGTCAGAAATTATTTTTCCATCCTGTCCAAGACAGGAAAATATGGTTGGTATACCAGACCAGATCAGATGTGGCAACAATACTGTATACATGGATGAATGCTTGAGGCTGAATTTTTCAATCTTACTTTTCTTGTCGTATTCATTTTTCTTTACTTCTTTGTCTTTCCTTTTCTTATAAATTTAACAATTACCTTCTTTTCCACCTACAGTTATCGCCCCTTTTTCCCTCTACAAATTCCATCTTGCATTGCCTGCCTTTTCATATTCTATTGATTGCTCTTTCTTTATTCTGTATACTCGTAGTCTTCTACTCTCTACGATAAGGAAGTTGTTTCATGGTTGTGATAATCACCAAAATGATGATTCGCAGGACATAAAGCTGATAAAAGATATGTCCTGGCACTGAATTATGGGGTCGTAGGGGAGCTAATATTAAACGTTTTGTGATTATTGTTATCTATTGATTAACACACACACACACACACACACACACACACACACACACACACACACATATATATATATAAGATTAAGGTTGGGATTAAACTATCTACATATAAATACTGGTATTTATATTAGATTAGAGTTTACCATTGAGTATATCATGTAAAACACTACATACTTTTGATTTCATTACTATATATATATATATATATATATATATATATATATATATATATATATATATATGCGTGTGTATACAATGGTGCCAAAAAGAAAGTCCACACGTCATTTTTTCAAAAACCTCAAATTTAAGCTAAACCGAATGTAACTGTTTAAACAACATATACATTTGATTGCACTTTTATTCCTCTATAATTTTACCTGTTCATATTTGATTTTAATTGAAGTATCCTAGTGTTCACGTCAATTTAAAAAAAAATCACTTCAAATCGGGAAGGCAGAAAGAAACTCTGCACAATGGAAAATTGTTATTTAAGTGTAACCTTAGGATATTAATGTAGCGCAAATACAACAGGAATACAATGAAATAGTTAATATTTAGTAGCATAGCCCTTCTGTAATTTGACAGCCTGCAATCTTTTGTGAATTCCTTGTATTAGTCTGCGGCAATACTCTAGTGAAAGGGCATCCCACTTTTCTTTAATTTTTGTCCAAAGTTCTTCCAAATTTGAAATTTTATCATTGCGTAGCTGTTGCTTTATGTAATGCTATACGTTTTCGATAGGATTGAGGTCTGAAAATTGTGCAGGCCAATCCAAACACGGAATATTGTGCTTTTGAGAGAACCTCTTGACATTGCCAGCTGTGTGAATGGGAGCATTATTCTGCATGAAGATAGGATTATCATCCAAATTCCGACCAAAGTAGGTTAGAAAATGCTCCGTCAACATATTAATGTACTTGGTCGAACTAATTCGACCTTGCAAGCGAACTATAAGCCCTGAACAATTGGCTCTAATAACGCAGCACACAAAACTGAACCTTCATCACTTTGCAGCGTTGAACCTGTGTATCTAGGACTAAATTCCTCGTCTCCCGTTCGACGGACGTACTGGCTACCATCACCGCCTAGCGTACTGAACTTGCTTTCGTCGCCAAAAATCACTTTCAACCAATATAAAGGATCATGATCTTCGTTGCATCTGACAAAATGCAGAGAGTACTTTCTGTTCTTAACAGAAATCATTGGCATGCGTCTTGCAACACAGCCTCTCAAATTAAATTCCTTCAATCTGTTCTGACGTTAAATTTGAACTCAACCTCAGATCAAAAGTCTCAAACTCAAATCCAACTGTTCTCTTCTTCTCTGCACTTTCCACACTCACACCCAAAATAAAGAAGACGGCTCTTTTATAGAGAGACCCAACCACATCTCATTTGCATACCCCCTCCCCCCTCTCGTCACATCACGTGATTTTCAGTCCATAAATACCAGGGGGCGGCCATTTTTATTTTCTCTTTTTTTTCTTTCTTAATACGAGCCGCACGATGCATGAGGTAAGGTTCTTTACTTTTAACCACATGTTCTTACCTGTAGAAAGAGAACACTTATAAACAAGATTACACTGTTGTTGGATTTGGGGAACCGTTTCAAATCTGTTTCTTAGGCTGCGGATCTTGATAGCATTGTCTTCTCTGTAAGAAGTAACTCTAGGACGACCAGATTTAGGGGCATCACGACCACTGCAGGTGTTTTGGTGTTTTTGCACATTTGTACCGTTTTCTCATCAGATTTCGGCCGATTTCTCGATTGGATAAACCAGAAAAGTGGAGATTAATGAGCTTCTGATGATCACTAAGAGAAAGTTGAGGCATATAGACTAAATGTTACGTTGTATAACCTGGAACAACAACAATTATGAAGAGTGATGCTTTGTTGCCTAAAACGTTGGTAGCATTGTTTTTACTGGATTTTGGGAGTCGTTTCTATTCTGTTTCTGAGGATGTGGATCTTGGTAGCATTGTCTTTTCTGTAAGAAGTAACAATGTAGCAGCATCACGAACACTGCAGGTGTTTTAGTGCTTTTGCACAATCTTTCGTACACCTTTCTTATTATGTTTCAATTTATCGATTGGATAAACCAGAAAGGTAGAGATTAGAGATCTTGATGATCACTAAGAGAAAGTTGAGGCATACGGACTAAATGTTATTTTGTATAACCTGGGAACTATAACAATTACACATTTAGATTTTCAAATTGACATGAACACAAGATATTTCAATTTAAAGTCAAATATGAACAGGTAAAATTATAGAGGAATAAAAGGCGAATCAAATGAGGTTATTTAACCAGTTACATTCAATTAACCTTAAATTTTCGGTTTTTGAAAATAAATAACAAGTGCGGACTTGGTATTTGGCGCCACTATACAGGGTGGAAGCATCCTGTAGATTATGTAGCCAGACTTTGTGGGCACCCTGTACACACACACACACACACACACACACACACACACACACACACACACACACACACACGCATATATATATATATATATATATATATATATATATATATATATATATACACACACACAGGGTGCCAACAAAGTCTGGCTACATAATCTACAGGATACTTCCACAAAGTCTGACTACATAATGTAGCCAAACTTTGTTGACACCCTGTATATATATATATATATATATATATATATATATATATATATATATATATATATATATATATATATATATATACTAGCATGGGTACCCAGCATTCCCCGAATCGACATGAAGTTCCGTTAGGAACGCACCTGCTATACCAAGGATATTAATCATTTTCATCGTGGGCAACATCCAAAACCCCATAGCAATTTCCAAAATAAAAGAACGGATAAAAACATATAATCGCTCAAAATAAGAAGTACGTGATATTTCAGCAGAAGGGATACAAAAAGGAGAAGCTATTCTCCAGATATTGAGCGCTTTTTGTTGTGCTGGACCCTCCCCCGAAAAAATGAATCAAAACAACTTTTGTTTTACTTAAAGGTGCAGCGGGTGCCCAAGCGACCGAAAAAAAAAAAAACAAACTAGCCGTGTAGGCAGGCTCGAAACTGAAACGCGAAAGAAGAGAAAAGATAATTTGCAAAACGCTTGTACATGCTGTACGACTGATCAATTTATAGACGGAAAGGATATTCATAAACATTAACGCGTACGTGACTTCTACACACAAATGAAATCCTTTCAGTTCATTCATAAGTGTTTTTGTTGTTGTTTGTTTGAATATTTAACAAAAAAAATAAATAAATAAAATAAAAAAGCAAAAAAATTTTCTGTCCACACGGAATTAATTTTTCACGCTAGAAACTTACTAAATTATTTAGTGAAGAGTTTTTGTTTTTTTATGTTTCGAATATTACAGGAGAAATAACTACATTTCTAAAAAAAATCGATGTCGGAAATAATAATTCCAAATAAATTAAAGCAAATGTATTATCAATATAATTGTTATTTAAAGTTGATGAAATAACAATCTTAAATAGAACATTTAAAACATCTCTCTCGCTAGAAATATTAACTAACATACAGCTATTTAGTAAAATCGATTTTCCTTACTGAAATATGCAAACGAGGTGCCTTTCAATTGTATATTTTGCATGAATCATACTATATATATATATATATATATATATATATATATATATATATATATATATATATATATATAAATGAACTATGCTAGAAATGGATCTTTTATATATATTAATCAAACTGTGAACAAATTAACAAACAAATAAAGCGGAATACGAATTAATATATATATATATATATATATATATATATATATATATATATATATATATATATATATATATATATATATATATATATATATATATATACTAACAGTTCAGCCCAGCTTTCCGCGGGTTCTATCTACTGTTTATAACTTTATGTATGTATGTACATCAGTTTGATTGTATGTATGTCAGGACATGTCATATGCTACTGGTACCATGTAACCCAGTACTACCTGCCTCATGGTCGGGTCACCGGCGATAAACTGGTTCCCCCACCAGACTTGTTTGGTGAGGAGGGCGGCTAGTCTCCCTGAAGGATTAAAAACAAGACCTTCAAAAGGGCGAATGAACTCTTTTTCTGGGTCAACGGCCAACTAGCATCGTGTATATTTGTGTGTGTGTATATGTGTATTGGGGTGGAGAGGGCTCCCATAAGCCGTGATGAAGGCAACCTTTCTAGGAGAAGCAAATCTCTAATTTACAAAACCATAAAGCGGAAGATCAGTACCCGCATTAAGCTGGTCTGCAGTTTAATTTATTGCTAGCTATCTTGCTCTTGCTTGTTGCTGGATCTCAACATTTTGAACCGAGAGAGAGACTTAGCTGTCGTACAAAGCTAAGACTCTGTAACATCATATTTGTATGGATACTCCCTCGGGCATTTGGGCTCATGGATTTTAAATGTCTGAGGGAGTGTCACTCGTCTGACAAGACGTTGCAATCATATATATATATATATATATATATTAAAAAGTTTGACTCATGTACAGATAACCTACATCTAAAATTTCAAGTGTTTAGACCAAAAATTGGCAGAGGAGTTTGGTAGAGTTTTCAAAGGTTAAATCGTCGAATTTTGACCCCCCTTGACGGACACATTTTTAGTCGAGAACCGATTAAAAAGATTTTCCCAAATCTTAATACCTCTTATGTCAAATCTCGAGTCTGTAAACTGAACCTTGACAGAGTAGTTTGGTAGGGAAACGTACACACACAGACAGACAATTTCTCTTTTATAGATGTATAGATATATAAATTGAGAATAACATTCAAGATTAAATCAGTAGACCGAGTGAACCACAAATACAAATAATCACCTATAAAATTCCGAAGCATTCCTCTTTGCTTTTTTCTCCTGTTTTCATATTGATTTTTTCTATCTTGTTTGAATTTTCCTTTCCGTGTCGTTACTTCTTCCTTTCTCTTGTGTCTACATCAGATGACTGACAGATTCTCCCGCCGAACAAAAATATCCTGGGATGAAATACCCGCTCTGACACGAGTCATATACATCAACAAATCTCTAGAGAACTGCCAATTCCTCAACGTCTTGAAATACAAAACTCTTTGTTCAATGAAACGACACAACGGTTTGCTAAAAATGTTCGAACGCTTTATTGAGAGTTGCGTCACTTTGGTCTGATAGGTGACACGTAAGTCTGCGGGATACAGTTGTCGTAGTATAACCAATGTAGTTTTTACTTTTCCTTTGTTCATAAAATATAATGTTCAAGTCATATTTTTACAAGGAAGTCACCACCTATCAAGGCTCAGATGCCACTCAAGGATAAGGGTAGAGGTTTCGCATTATAAAGGTGTAGATTTAAGAGGTTAAAGATTAAGGTTTCTGGAAAAATACCCTACAGATACTATTACGCAAGTATGCTAGAAATTTTGGAATCTGGTTACATAAACAGATGCCGCCAACCGCTAATACACACAGACACATAAAGAAACACACACACATATATAATTCTTAATATCTATTTAAAACTAGAGCAGTTATAAAGCTCTTTTATAAAAATAAGGTGGACTCCTGTACATGGAATTGAGAAAAAGGCGATCAATTTAAACAGGGCCGAATTGTTATGTTGGGACCTTTTGGCTATGATCACAGCGTAGTATCTGTGTTATGTTTTGGTGAGCAATGCAAAACGTCTGCACGATTATTATTATTGGTTTGTTAACTGTTATGTAAAAAAAAACATATGCGGAGAGAATGTTTTGAAAGAAAGGAATGTTTAGCTAAAATATTTATGTTAAAATCTAACAGAGGAATTTTAAAGGATGTTTATGAATACAATATTACAGAGACATTTATGTAATAAAATAAATTTAGGAATTTAATTTTATATACACAATGCACTTGTCTTGGTAACAAAGAAAAAGTTTGTTTCGATATATAAACTAGAGGTACAAGTAAAAGTCAGAGAGAACGAGAGGAGGTTCGTTATATATTAATTATGTTGGCCGTGCCTAACGATATACGCATCATTTCTTGTTCTTTTCTATTTTACAACATTTAATAGCGAGAATTTTGGGTGTTAGGCATTCTTATAACAACTGAGAGAATGAATTTGGTTACGTGGGTCATTAAACTAACTATGCAATCCACATATACCGCGACTGGGTTTCTTTAGAAAGACTATAGATATTGATTTTATTAATTTTGTTGAAAAATTGCATTAAATTATAGTGAATGTCATTTGCAATCTTTGTGATGTTCTCTTATTCCATCATCATCATCATCATCATCATCATCATCATCATCATCATCATCATCATCATCATCATCAAGATTTTTCAACTTTTCTGTATGTATAATATCAAGTCCCGGGGAATGTCTCCATTTTGCTGTCTTGATCGCGGATCTTATCTTACTGTTATTTTTATAACGGGTTTCTGGCCATGAGTCTCGGAAAACAAGTCCGTAATGTAGTCAACCTCTAGAAGTGTAAGCCATGTTTAGTTTCAGAACAGTTTCCGATGGTTCGTTTTTCTAAACAAGTCTTGAGAGGTGACTGGTTTGCAGTAGACAGAACAGTTTCCGATGGTTCGTTGTTCTAAACAAGTCTTGAGAGGTGACTGGTTTGCAGTAGACAGAACAGTTTCCGATGGTTCGTTGTTCTAAACAAGACTTGAGAGGTGACTGGTTTGCAGTAGACAGAACAGTTTCCGATGGTTCGTTGTTCTAAACAAGTCTTGAGAGGTGACTGGTTTGCAGTAGACAGAACAGTTTCCGATGGTTCGTTGTTCTAAACAAGTCTTGAGAGGTGACTGGTTTGCAGTAGACAGAACAGTTTCCGATGGTTCGTTGTTCTAAACAAGTCTTGAGAGGTGACTGGTTTGCAGTAGACAGAACAGTTTCCGATGGTTCGTTGTTCTAAACAAGTCTTGAGAGGTGACTGGTTTGCAGTAGACAGAACAGTTTCCGATGGTTCGTTGTTCTAAACAAGACTTGAGAGGTGACTGGTTTGCAGTAGACAGAACAGTTTCCGATGGTTCGTTGTTCTAAACAAGACTTGAGAGGTGACTGGTTTGCAGTAGACAGAACAGTTTCCGATGGTTCGTTGTTCTAAACAAGTCTTGAGAGGTGACTGGTTTGCAGTAGACAGAACAGTTTCCGATGGTTCGTTGTTCTAAACAAGACTTGAGAGGTGACTGGTTTGCAGTAGACAGAACAGTTTCCGATGGTTCGTTGTTCTAAACAAGTCTTGAGAGGTGACTGGTTTGCAGTAGACAGAACAGTTTCCGATGGTTCGTTGTTCTAAACAAGACTTGAGAGGTGACTGGTTTGCAGTAGACAGAACAGTTTCCGATGGTTCGTTGTTCTAAACAAGTCTTGAGAGGTGACTGGTTTGCAGTAGACAGAACAGTTTCCGATGGTTCGTTGTTCTAAACAAGTCTTGAGAGGTGACTGGTTTGCAGTAGACAGAACAGTTTCCGATGGTTCGTTGTTCTAAACAAGACTTGAGAGGTGACTGGTTTGCAGTAGACAGAACAGTTTCCGATGGTTCGTTGTTCTAAACAAGTCTTGAGAGGTGACTGGTTTGCAGTAGACAGTTCCACAGAGCAAAATATTCTTACCGTGTCGAGACGGAAAAGACATGCGAAATTGCTACAGAAAGGTTTAATATTTATGGAGCAATTCTTGTTTCTGATTGGTTGGTAGCAGAACGTGAATTAATTCGATTCGTCAGTTCCTAGCAGCATCGTTTATAAATAGAATCGTCTGACTGTGTGGCATTATACCCCATCACTCTCTTGAGATGATGGGATGTGTCTCCTAGCGGCTTCGGCTGCAGGGAGACAGGGTAGTACCAGTCAAGGATTCCTCACTTGACACTCAGCCCAACAGGTGAGGGGCCGGGAACCGGCCCAGCACCTGTTGGACTGAGGTACACCGCCTGGGTAATACGTAGGAGGTCCACCCTCCCAGGCCTTGCCACCGGGCTTTCTGGTGGGGCAAGTTTATTGCTTGCTGCCTGAGGCGCCCCGACCGGGGAATGCCGACGGGGTTACTCAGGAAATTTTTAAAATTGCAGGAGTGCCCCTTCTTTAGGGGAGCCTGCGGGGTCCCCACTTTCCGGCCTTGTGCCACATTTTGCTGATGTGGGCAGCAAATAAATATCAACCCCATCACTCTCTTGAGATGATGGGATGTGTCTCCTAGCGGCCTCGGCTGCAGGGAGACAGGGTAGTACCAGTCAAGGATTCGTCACTTGACACTCAGCCCAACAGGTGAGGGGCCGGGAACCGGCCCAGCACCTGTTGGACTGAGGTACACCGCCTGGGTAATACCTAGGAGGTCCACCCTCCCAGGCCTTGCCACCGGGCTTTCCGGTAGGGCAAGTTTATTGCTTGCCGCCTGAGGCACCCCGACCGGGGAATGCCGACGGGGTTACTCAGGCAATTTTTAAAATTGTAGGAGTGCCCCTCCTTAAGGAGAGCCTGCGGGGTTCCCACTTTCCGGCCTTGTGCTACATAATGCTGAGGTGGGCAGCATTTAAATAACTACCCCATCACTCTCTTGAGATGATGGGATGTGTCTCCTAGCGGCCTCGGCTGCAGGGAGACAGGGTAGTACCAGTCAAGGATTCGTCACTTGACACTCAGCCCAACAGGTGAGGGGCCGGGAACCGGCCCAGCACCTGTTGGACTGAGGTACACTGCCTGGGTAATACCTAGGAAGTCCACCCTCCCAGGCCTTGCCACCGGGCTTTCCGGTGGGGCAAGTTTATTGCTTGCTGCCTGAGGCGCCCCGACCGGGGAATGCCGACGGGATTACTCAGGCAATTTTTAAAATTGCAAGAGTGCCCCTTCTTTAGGGGAGCCTGCGGGTATCCCACTTTCCAGGCCTTGTGCCAAATATTGCCGATGTGGGCGGCAATTAAATATATACCCCATTACACCTCTGATGTGATGGGATGTGTCTCCTCGCGGGTTCGGCTGCAGGGAGACAGAGTAGTACCAGTCAAGGATTCGTCACTTGACACTCAGCCCAACAGGTGAGGGACCGGGAACCGGCCCAGCACCTGTTGCACAGAGGTACACCGCCTGGGTAATACCTAGGAAGTCCACCCTCCCAGGCCTTGCCACCGGGCTTTCCGGTAGGGCAAGTTTATTGCTTGCTGCCTGAGGCGCCCCGACCGGGAATGCCGACGGGGTTACTCGGGCAATTTTTAAAATTGCAGGAGTGCCCCTCCTTTAGGGGAGCCTGCGGGTATCCCACTTTCCAGGCCTTGTGCCAAATATTGCCGACGTGGGCGGCAATTTAATAACTACCTCATTACACCTCTGATGTGATGGGATGTGTCTCCTCGCGGCTTCGGCTGCTGTGAGACAGGGTAGTACACGTCAAGGATTCGTCACTTGACACTCAGCCCAACAGGTGAGGGGCCGGCAACTGCTTTCCGGTGGGGCAAGTTTATTGCTTGCTGCCTGAGGCGCCCCGACCGGGGAATTCCGACGGGGTTACTCAGGCAATTTTTAAAATTGCAGGAGTGCCCCTCCTTTAGGGGAGCCTGCGGGTATCCCACTTTCCAGGCCTTGTGCCAAATAATGCTGAGGTTGGCAGAATTTAAATAATTACCCCATTACACATCCAAAATATTGCAACATCCTCCGTATTTTTTATAATGGGGAAGTCCCTTGTGTTTGTTCTGCTAAAAAATGAATATATATTTTTATATTCAATTATACATGACAAAAATTAGAAATCATTTGGATTTTAGAATTTTAGCATATAAAAAGACGCCATTTGTAATTGTGTTCAATGTCAAAACAGATATATATGTGTACAGAGAAGAAAAATAAAAGAAATGGAAGGTATTTTAACCTTAAAAAGTGGTGGGTATGTGAAAAAGAAGCCATTTCTTAAATTTTATTATGCAGTTTTGTAAAAAAAAAAGAAAAGAAAAAAAAACGCATACTTATAAATAAATATACACAAAAATAAACATACATACAATATGTACCCGTTTAAAGAGATTTTTTGTTTTGTTAATTAAAAAAATGCAAAAAGAAAGATAGGACATTTTTTAAAATAAGAAAGAAAACTAATGTGCACAAAAAAAATAAATAAAAGTCAATTGTAATTTCTGCGCGCCTTAAAATAAGCATGCAAAAAGTATCTTGTCGAAAAGGAAAATTACAAAGAGTGTTTAAAAAAGTGACCTTTAAAAATTTTTATTTGAAAAAAAAAATTTTTTTTGTTTTATTTCAGCAAAAGTATTAGTTACGCATTAGTAGGTTAAAGTGTTAATACAAATAAAATGGATAAAGTTTAACGTCTTGTCCAGGACTATTTTATTTTGATATATAGAAATTTATATACATACAGGGACGTGAAAAAAAAAAGAGAAAAAAAATTATTCCGTCGAATCCCCCAATAAGTTTTGAGGAAAAAAGCGCTTTAACTTTATTCTTGTTGCGGGTTTCGTGAATACATCAGCGATATTTTCTTCCGATGATATGTAATTCAAAATAATGGATTCCTTTTTCACCTCGTTTTTTATGAAATGGTATTTTATATCTATATGCTTAGATCTTTGGTTGATTATCGTGTTCTGTGCTAAGACTATACTGGCTTGATTATCACAATTAATTACTACGGAGCTTTTAGTTAATTCTGGTTCTAAAATAGTCTTTAGGATATTTTAAAGGTAGAGTGCTTTCTGGGTCGTGTGTGTGATCGCGATAAATTCTGCTTCACACGTAGAGAGAGATACAATCTGCTGTTTTTAGATTTCCATGAAATAATAGGCCCATTTTCTGAGAGTCTGAAACAATATCCAAATATACTCTTTCGATCTTCGCCATTTCCCCAGTCTGAATCCGAAAACCCTTCTAATTTTAGGTGATTTCTTGATTTTCTAAATACTAACTTCTGTTCTTTAGTTCCTTTTAAATAACGCAGGACTTGTTTAGCTCTGCTTAGATCCTTCATTGTCGGTCGTGATAATTTTTGTGACAGTTTTGTTACTGTATAGCATATGTGGGGACTGGTTGCAGTCATTAAATATATAAGATTACCTATAATTTCGCGGTATTGTTTGTCATTTATTATTTCAGATTCTGTGTGTATATTTTTATTAATATAATTTTCGACCGGTGTAGAGCGTTTCTTGCACTCTCCCATTCCAAATTTTAATAGTATTTTGTCGATGTATCTCGATTGAGTCATCGTAACAAGTCCTTTGTCAAAACACTAGGGTCTTTGGCCTTTTTTCTCTGTTCTACAGCATATGTTCTAGATGGCCTCCATTTAGCTTTTTTTTTTTTTGGGTCACCCTATATATATATATATATATATATATATATATATATATATGTATATATATATATATATATATATATATATATATATATAGTTTTTAGTTGAGATGGTAATTAATAAAAACTGAAGAAAGTGCTCAATACTGTTGTAGAGCAAATATGCGTTTTATTTTTTATTACCGTATCTTTCTGTTAAGTTACATTATTGTTTCGGCTACACGGCCGTTTTTTTTTTTTGGCCGTCTGTAGCGTCCTCAGGCTTTTACAGAAATGTTCGCTATTTTGGTATAAAAGAGTGGACTTTTATAGAAATGTTCGCTATTTGGGAATGAAGGAGTGGAAGAGTGAATGAGGTCGGGGGGGGGGGTTCAAACCTCATTCACTCTTCAACTCTTTCATACCAAAATAGCGAACATTTCTGTAAAAGTCTGAGGAGGCTACAGACGGCCAAAAAAATGGCCGTGTAGCCGAAACAATAATGTAACTTAACAGGAAGATACGGTAATAAAAAATAAAACGCAACGTATATATATATATATATATATATATATATATATATATATATATATATATATATATATATATATATATATATAGCAAAGGTGATTTCATTCCTGCACCGGGACAGTCATACGTGCAGCCGAACATCATGGTCTATGGTGCTAGACTGAGAGTAGTTGCTTTATTTGTGTATCTTGGTAGTTCTCTGTCGATGGATGGCTGTTTCTATACTGAAATCCGCAGACGAATTCAGAAGGAATCTGTAGCTTTTGGAAGGTTGGAGAAGAGAGTGTGGTCTGATCGTGGCATCACAGGACTAAGATTTGCGTTTACGAGACCTGTGTGCTAACCACACTGTTGTATTCATCAGAGACATGGACATTGCATCAAAGGTACATAAAATGGCTTGAATGATTTCACCAAAAATGCTTGAGGTGTATCTTAAACATCAAGTGGCAAGCACAAGTACTTGATACTGAAGTCCTTGTGAGAGCATGTTGCTCTAGTGTTGAGACCCTTGTAATCAGATCACACATCCGTTGGGTGGGCCACCTGGTTCGAATGGGCTGCCAAAACAAATTTTTTACGGGGAGCTGGAAAATGGCAAGCGCGCTCAACACAAGCCTAGGAAGAGGTTCAGGGACTCTACAAAGAATAATTTAAAAGTCTTACAAATCGACATCGACACATGGGAAGAACTTACTCTGCAAAGGCCGAAGTGGCGAAAGGTTCTACGTGAAAGTTGTGATGCTCTAGAGAAAAGAAAGCAGACCCACAGCAATCTGAAGCGAGAGCTTTGCAAAGGTTTTCATTAATGACACACAGAGCTGAAAATGCAACACTTGTGAACGAGTGCTTTTGTCAAAAGCTGGCTACGTAAATCACCTGAAACTCTTGTTCAGCTCAACTTTGCACTTATTAGTCCGAACCAAACGATCTGTTTAACATGCAGCTACGTTTGCGGGTCTACTGCTGGTTTGAGAAGACATGTGATTGTACATAGGAATACCCTTCAACCTCCAGAGGAAGTCAACTCAGTGGAAATTGCTTAATTTGTATGTCACATCTGCTTCAAGATGTGCAAATCTGCAGCAGGAGTGCAGAGTCAGCTGAGATGGCATTGACGACAAGATTGGGAGAACTCAATGAGACAGCGATCATCTGGAAAGATGCGGCAATCATCACACACGCACACACACACACACACACACACACACACACACACACGCACACACACACACACACACACACACACACACACACACACACACACATATAGAGAGAGATAGTTCGTTATTTTGCAAAATCGTTCTTATGTCCTTATCTATATCTCTCTATCTTTTCACCTCTATCTATCTATCTATCTATCTATCTATCTATCTATCTATCTATCTATCTATCTCCACCATAAACATCTGAAATGACTAAATAATAAATGAATCAATCAGTTGTATCAGTGATGACAATTTATCTTTTGTGAGTCTTCGAGTTCAAATCCTGCGTATAAGAATAAAAGTCAATCGGTTTGCGCAGATCCGGAAACCGGACACGGAAGCTGAAAGCATAATCAGTCCGGTTAATCTGAACGTTTCGCTTGATCTTCGTCTTTCACCCAGACGAATTGCAAAAACTGCACTTAGACGTGGAATTGTCGTCTACAATCACATAGAGAAAGTGTCTATCAGTCAGTAACTTAATCGAATTCCTCTTTGAACTGTGATATCCTGAGTTGCGAAAGGAAATAGAGTCGGTACATTTGCGAGCAAAGAGCGACTTTGAACCGGAATTGGACCAGCCAGAAACGGAAGGTGTCAAAGGAGTTGTTTTTTCTAGCGTGTACGTTCAAAATGGCGGTTGTATGTGTGGAAACGATATAAGTCACAACGGATCGTATATATCACAAATGGACCAATTTATATAAATTTAACAAAATCACTTATTTATTACCGAATGTATTATATATATATATATATATATATATATATATATATATATATATATATATATATATATATACCTCCACACACAAAGTTGACGAGTTCCTTTTCTTCTAATGAGTTAAAGGCGGAATAATAAAAAAAATTACATGAATCATTCTTCGCCATGAAACAGGTTCTGTCAAAAATTGAACATTTCAACATACATAAAAGAATAAACGGTAAGATGGACAGCGTGTTGAAATTTGGAATACAGAATTTTTTCATTTATTTGGATATGTTCTATAATTACATCGATCTTCATAAATTAGAGAATTGGTATCAATATACATAGTGACATGTAATTGAATAAGCATATTTTCCCCATAAACACACACACACACACACACACACACACACACACACACACACACACACGCATATATATATATATATATATATATATATATATATATATATATATATATCCTATGTAATATTTTGATTGCAGAAACTGCCCTCTGGACCAAAGTACTGTAGGTTTGATCCAACAGATGCCACGTACAAATTTAGACTATTAGCCACTATCATATGTAACTTTAGAACGACATTTCAGACACATTTAGTCGTTATAATAAAATCCTAGATTTAATCCTAGAGTGACATCATCACAATCACAACCATCTTTAGTGAAAGTAATTCCTGTTTTGCCTTCTAAATAACAAGTCTTCCTACACCCCCCACTCATCACCGAGAGAAATTCTCCACTTTCAACATATCTTGGGTTGCAACCTTATTAACTGGATCCTATACTCATAGACATACCATGATCTTTCCATTTCCAAATTCCAAAATAATAAATTCTCCCTTCTCACATTCCGCCAAATTTCTGACAGCTGGGAATTTGTTTATTCCAGAATGTAAATCTTATTACAAAAATGAACGCTTTAGAAAATTTTAAATATGGCGTCAATTATTAAATGCTGTTTTTCGACACATCGGCATATGCTGATAATTATTTCATCTTTTTTATAAGCTAGAAAAATATTAAACCTCTTTTAAAATACGACTTACTAAAATTCTTTCTTTACTTATGCTAAATAATAATAATAATAATAATAATAATAATAATAATAATAATAATAATAAGAAGAAGAAGAAGAAGAAGAAGAAGAAGAAGAAGAAAACGTATTAAGCAATTATTAAAGCGGAGACCCGGATTTTGACACACCAGAAACTGACAGTTTATTTACTTAAAAAATCTCCTTATATATGCTTTGGAAGTCTTTAAACTGTCGATTCTTGACTATTTGAATAAAAGTCCTTCGTTTTTATGCTAAATAAAATACAACAGATAAGTGAATAATGTAGCCGAGACCCGGATTTTGCCGAAAAATTACACAGTGACCGACAGTGCTTGACTCTAACATTTTTTTTTTTTTTACGTTCGATTTACTAAAATTCCTTCTTTTGTTTCGCTAAAAAAAAAACAGCAACAAAAAAACAAAAACAAAATGGATTAAGCGATTAATATAGCTGACACCAGGATCTTGACGAACCAGAAAATGACAGGTTATTTATTTCAAGAATCTCTTTATATATGATTTGGTAACCTTTAAACTTTCTTTTCCTGACTATTTGACTATCATTCTTACTTTTTACGTTAAATAATAATAATAATAATAATAATAATAATAATAATAATAATAACAGATTAAGCGAACAATATAGCCGGCGCCGGGATTTTTCCAAAAACTTACACGGTGACCTATATTGCTTGACTCTAACATCTACTTATAACCAGAAATTCACAGTTTATATACTTAAAAATATCCTTATGTGTGATTTTGAAGCCTTTAAACTGTCTATTCCTGACTATTTGCAAAGTGCGTGCGTGTGTGTATGCGTGTGTGCGTGTGTGTGTATGTGTGTGTGTGTGCGTGTATGTGTCATGCGATTTTGTGTGTTTGTGTGTGCGTGTGTGTTTGCATGTGTGTTTTTTGTGTGTCTGTCTTTGGTCGTGCTTGCGACATATATATACACGAGTATTGTCCCAAAAGTAAAGTTTCCTATTATTTTAACTAAAGAAGTTTGAGATCTACGATGCCGTTCCAACGAACGACCTTTCGAACTCTAAAATGTATTTTTCCACGTAGTCACAACCATTCTCAATCCATTTTTGCCAGGAATTCAATGACGCATCCCTGTTTCTCACGCACGCACATGGTAAGGATTGCTTTCTTAGAATCTCAAACCTATAATATCTCCAACATAGAAATGAAACTTTCAGGTCATGATGCATAAGTTCAATCATTATAACAAAGCAATTTGCATATTTCTCTGATCCATTCGGGTGAAATAAAACTTCTCAAATGTACTTCTTATGTTAGGCTGTATAAAGATGCTAACTTTGGTCAAAGTCGCCTGGTTCTTTCTTTAATCGAAGTTTTTCAATTATCGATTTTCGATACTCATCAGAGGCATTTCAATACAAAACCTATCTAAAAACACTCCCAAATCCATAAAGTACAGCTGTATGAAATAAAAACACAAGCCCGGCTGCATCGGAATCCATTGGGAATGAACGCATACACACGGAGACATAATGCCATTGTGTGTGTGTAAAACCGATTTAGAAATAGAAATTTAACTTTTCAGAAATTTTATGTTAGAAAAGAACAAACTAAAATGTGGTATTTACCTAATTGATCTTTTGTGCAAATATACATTTATACGTTAAAGTCGGTTAAATTTTACCGTTCTTTTATCCATCTGACAATAGCTCAAATGGTAAGGACTAAGATTGCAGTGCTAAAGGTTTTGGCTTCGATTTTAGCTCATGCCACCAAAGTCAATTATTATACTTTTGAAATCACTGCTATTGGATACAAGATAATAATCAATAGTATAGTTGCTCTATAATAAGGAATACGACTTCTGCATAGATTAAATATCGTATTTAAACTCATTTTACAAACGGGCAATATATATATATATATATATATATATATATATATATATATATATATATATATATGTAACTACTTAATTTACTCACAAAATTAATATACGAAAGTATAGATTTATGCGTAAACTTTAAGTATTTACTTCAAAACTGCTCAATACGTAGGTAGAGCTAGTTAGTAATTTATAAAATATATATGGCAAAGAGTCCTAGAGTGGATGAAACGCGGAATATTCAGTGTAGATTAATCGCCAAATATATTTTATACATTACTATATATATATATATATATATATATATATATATGTATATATATATGTGTGTGTGTGTGTGTGTGTGTGTGTCTGTCTGTCTGTCTGTCTGTCTTTGTGTATGTGTATAAAGCTGATATAATCGGTGTTTCTATCTTGCGAAATAGAAATTTCATTTTCAGAAATTTTATGTAAAAAAATCGAAAGTAGAATTGTGATTTTCGTAAAATATATGGCTGTAATGTCTTGATCTTCTGAGAAGATAAAATAAATAATAAAAATAGAAATATAATTTTCGTGAAAGAAAATTCCTTTAATTGGTATCCGTACTATTTGAACTCCAAATCTTTGCATTGCCAACAAAAACCATTGACATCTACAAATGATAAAACGACTCAATGAAATATGGAATATTAAAACGTTCCGTTTCTATCCACCAATCAAACGTCAGGATTTGTGTACAGGCAAAGAGAGCAAGAACCAAATCTCTATCTGTCTATCTATCTATCTATCTATCTACAATTATATAAATACAACTTTGTCTCTCCGTGTGTGCATGAGTTCATTCCTTATAGACTCCGAAACGGCTGAACAGATTTTCTTTAAAATTTACAGAACTTTAGTATATAAGTCTGGGAGTGATCCTAGTTGAGTTTTGTTTCAGAATAACCCCCCGATAATTACCGATAATCGATAATCAAAACCACTATTTTAATTTATCTATCATCGGTAAAGCCATTTTTTCCATGTCGTCGCTTAGCAACAACGATAGAAGAACGGGCCGTGAAAATTCTACTGTGGGTAAGTTGATAGCATGTTTTTGTTTGCATGACGTGGTCTGTAGGTTCAAACTTCGCACGTAAATTTCTTCATTTTTTCATGAACTGCAAATAATTTTTATAAGACTTGAAAATGTACGTATTTTTTTTAGCGAAAGTAAATTATGTTTCTGTTTTTGAGCATCCATTGAACAAGCAACTGATGCTAAAAAAATTGCAAAACAGTCTACACGCATATTTAGTGAAAATGTGATCCAGAGTTTTCTTTTATGTCGGTTTAACAAAACATAGGCCCCAACAACCAAGCACAAGTAGTATGCCCGGCAACATAAGATAAGGAATTTTTCAACACAGTTGGCTAATTGTAGAACTATACAGCTACAACCACATACATTCTTACAACGAATAGATAGTCGTTGTTGATCCTTTGGTTTCTTTCGCAGACGGTTCAAGAAATGATGGCTCCCCCCAAAAACTCGCCGAAGTAGTTTTTTTTTTTAGCTGGAAGAATAGCTGCTCAGGGGACACATAAGAGAAATTGGATTGTTGCTGGCACGTTGTATCCACTGTGTGGGGACTACGTTGATCAGTAAGGGGTCAATATAACTGAAATTTACTAAAATAATTTTAGGATTACAAAACAAAAAGAAGAAAATATTGGAATTACCAAAGATACGGATCAAAATAAGCATAAAAAGGATCAAAACAAACCCTGCTAGTAAATACATAATTTGAGATATTTCGTGTACATCGTTGTAAGCCAATATAGACGCGTCTTCTAATGAATTCGTGTATGTATGCAAGTCCAAAGTATTCCAACCATAAAAAAAATTTGCAGTATTTGTTGCGTGTCGGTCTACTATACGTCATACTAAAGGTTGGACAAGATTTGAGCATTAGAAAGTTTCAAATTTTGAAGTTGAATATTTTCGACTTAAAATTCATTTTCCATTAAGTTTTAAAACACTAACTCAATCAGTTTTCATGATAAACCAATAAATCTTGCATTTTTCTACCCATATTTTCAGGGTCAATCTTTCACGTGACATGGTTGCTAGTGATGTTGAATCACTCCTGTATTTATATATAAGTAGAAATATCCTCAATGTGTATCTATAGGGGATATAGCGTAGTATCTGTTTCCTTTGTCATGCTACAATACTCTGAGACATTACTTCCTGCTTTGTGATGTCTGGTCTGTTGTCATGAGACGATCATTCCAGGCATTACCTCATTTTTTTAGGGGAGCAGTATATGCTATCACTCTTAACTAGCAATAATAATATATATTAATTTTAGAAAAAAAGGAGATAAAAGAGTTGTAGTTGAAGCGATGGTAGTAGTAGTAGCAGTAGTAGCAGTAGTAGTAGTAGTAGTAGTAGTAGAAAAAGGAAAAAGTAGAAAAAAGGGTGGAGGTAGAATAACGAGAGGAAAAAGAAAGAGCAGAAGAAAATGCCGAAAGAAGAAAAAAGAAGCCGAAGGCGAAAAAATGTAACTAAGCGCGTATGAGCGCGTGTGAAAATATCAGCAGCAACCGAAGGATAACTGTCTAGCGAAAATATTAGCAGAAGCGGCCGTTGGAACACGTGTGCAGATGTGCGCGAGCTTGTGTCAAAAAAAAAAAAAAGTAAAGAAAAAAAAAAGGGACAGCACTTATTCGAAAATAGAGAAGTGAATTGCACACCGGCCGGGAAAGATGGACGTGTGACCCTGTAGTGGCGGCGAGAGGCTTTTAAGCTAGTGTCGAGACGGCAGGACTTTGTTAATTCTATCGCAGACGAAATGAACAGTAGAAAAAAAAATACAAGAGGTAGGCATTGTTTGGAAAGTAACGATAATAAATTTGTTTCATTGTTTTATTTGTTTGTTCCTGCGACTAAAAACATGATCAGAAAAAGTAGCGTAAGAATGAACAGTCGTAGTAGTAGTGGTGGAGGTAGTAGTGGTAGCAGTATTAGAGAAGAAGAAGAAAAGCAGGAAGAAAAAAAGAAGGAAATGATGAGATGATTACGGTCGAATAGAAGTGCGTTTAAGAAGGAGAATTAAAAGGGAAAAGTAATTTCATTATCTTCGTCCACGACAGGAAGACAATGAACAAAGTGTAAAACGGGGCGAGGGACGGCGAGGGTGTGGTCTATATATCTACCATTTTCTTATCGAAAGTCCGACTCTTATCTTCGGGAAAGAATTCCAGCGAATTTCGATCCAGTCAACTACCGTCGGACATTCCCTGTTCATTTGATCTTTAATTCCGCCGCGATCCAGCGGATATAATCCGCTGTATTCACTCTAAGCGAATTAACTTCTGACATCCTGATCGCGTGCACGACAACCCCCCCCCCAGCCTCCGGCCATAATACGAACGCTAATCTATAATCCAGCTTCTGGAACTAGTCACGTTGATCCGGTCCTTTTGGGCTGTAATCATAGGAAGGCGGTCTTTCTAATTTTCACAATTATCGAGAAGATTTTAACCTTCGTACTAATCTGTGAGATGATGGAAAAAGCGACCATGCACGATACACACACAATAAATAAATCTAACATACAAATTTATATTGTAGACTTTTCAAACTCAGATCTAAATAAGAATCTACCTGAAACATCGATATTTGACTCGGACTAGTTTATTTTTTCTTTTTGTTTCTTAAACTATATTATTAGCATGAATATATATTATTTCGCTTCGGGGTCTTTTCTAAAAAGTACTTATTACAGCTAGGAATACCGTATACATCAAACGCACAAATTTTAAACTCAGATCTAAATAATAATCTACGTGACACATCGATATTTGACTCGGACTAGTTTATTTTTTCTTTTTTGTTTCTTAAACTATATTATTAGCATGAATATATATTATTTCGCTTCGGGGACTTTTCTAAAAAAGTACTTATTACAGCTAGGAATACCGTATACATCAAGCGTACAAATTTTAAACTCAGATATAAATAATAATCTGACATATAGACGTTTGATTCGAGCTAGTTTATTTAATCGTCTTGTTTTTTTTTTTTTCAAATATATTATTAACATAAATATATATTGTTCCAAATTTGATTTATTTTATAAAAAGGTTTTATAACAGCGAAGAATACCTTATAAATCTAACATACACATTTATATTGTAAGATTTTCAAACTCATATCTAAATAATAATCTACCTGGCATATCGATATTTGATTCGAAGTAGCTTAGTTCGTAGTTTTGTTTTTCAATTATATTATTAGCATGGATATATATTATTTCGTTTAGATTTCTTTCTTTTAAAACACTTAGTACAGCGAAGAATACCGTATAAATCTATCATACAAATTTATATTGTAGAATTTTCAAACTCAGATATAAATAATAATCTGACATACAGATGTTTGATTCAAAGTAACTTATTTTTTCGTTTTGTTTCCTCAACTATAGTATTAGCTCGAATATATATTATATCGCTTCGGTTTCTTTAAAAAAAAATACTTAACACAGCGAAGAATACTGTTTCAATATTTTTGGTATCTAATGGGATATAATCTATGAATATTGGGGGATTTTGTTTATAAACGTTGCCGCTAGGAACTGACGAATCAAATTTAGCCGCGTTCTGTTATCAACCAATCAGAAACCAGAATTACATCTTTTTTATCATTCCAGCACATAATGTTTTCGTGCCAACACGAAAAGGATCTTTTACTATTGCTTGCAAAATTATGAAGTTTAGACGCTATATAAAACAGCTACCGACTGAAAATTCTTCATCTCCAGAACACGTATATAATAACTATTGATCGGAAACTCTTCTGAAATTAAACATGGCTTCCAATTCAAGAGGTTATAGACCAGCGGAAGACGTTATTTTTAAAAGTTACAAAAGATAATTAAGGCACAACCTGAAAACAGAAACGACCCTGAGTTTATTGAAAAGAATACAACTGTCTTTGCGGAATTACTACAGTGTGTGGATGACAGGAATTTCACTCTTGTAATGCGAGGAGCTTCGGACGATGGCTGCAAGGCATTGGACACATTAAGATAGCATTATTTATCGAAAGAAAACCCAAAATTATCTTTATATACTGAACTGGCATCTCTAAAACGTAGCACTTAGGAGTTACGATGAAACTGAGAAAATGATCACGAAAAAAAACAAAAAAAAAAAACAAAACGAATATACAAATGAAATTTAAAAACACCAAAATAAAATTATACCTTTACCTCGAATAAAAACTGCAACGTTTTCAAAATCAATTTTTCTCCTAAGAAAACGACGAACATTATTGTGGGCGACCCAATCACAAGAGTTTCCAAAGTAGATACGAAAATTTAAAAGGGGACGCCATTAAACATGTGGAGAGCTCCGTTTTATTTTCATGTATGTTTGACACTTCAACAAACAGTAACAAATTTTTTGTCGATTGTGGTGCAACGGCACATGTAATTACGAAAGAATCGGATTGTATTAATTTCGATCCCAACTTTAACCATCAGAGTCACTTTGTAGAGCTAACCGACGGCAGTCATGTAAACAACATCGTTTTGAATAAAAGCGACGCTAAAATCTCGCTAAAGAACAATAAAGGTGAACTTTGTTTCTGTATTCTGGAAAACGCTCTTTTGATTCTGAAATTTAAACAAAATATATTTTCTGTACAAGCTGCCACTAAACAAAGTGCAAATAGAAACCTTAGCCAAAATAAATCAAAACTGGTGTACCTGAATGGAACTGTATTCGATATTAAAAAAATGGAAGACTATATTATTTAAACAATGTAGTCCCATCAATAACTACCTGCTATGATTGACAAACATGGCGGGTATTTATGAGACTAAACTGTTTAAGCAACCCATTGACATCAACCTGTCAGTCTTCTTCTTGTCTCTTGGCATGTTCATGCTGTAGATGAAATCATGGTTAATGTTCCCCATAAGCTTCGGTCCATTGTTGATCCGATTCCTCTGAACACATCACATGATTTTAACTTGGCAAAATACATGAGATGGGTTGCCATTATCTTCCCCAGCGCAGTGGAATCTGACTCGTCTGTTTGCACCTATCCGTTGTCCTTAGATCATCCGCATAGCTGCAGTCGAATAACGTAACTCTTAATACCATAAGGTATTGCTTGGCCTTTTGGCCAAGATCAAAGTTTAAAAGTGTAGTATCTGTTCCGGCAGATGCTGCACTTAAGATAATTTGTACCAGTCAATGGAGGGGAAACCCTCTATACTGGGACAATTATTATTTTTGGTAACCAGAGTGCCCCCTTTTTGCCTACTTTTAGGGGAGCTGGTTTTTACCTCACATTAAAAACGGCCTTGTGCCTAATTTGCTCTGTGGGGGAGCAAATAAATACCATCTGTTCCGGCAGGTACTGCAAGCAAAGATCATATGTGGGGTTGCCCTCACATATAAGACCATTACTCTTGTAGCAATCAGTTATTGGTCAATGTAAAGGAAACCCTTCATACCACTTTTCACTATCCAGCTCCCCTACTCCCCGGGGAGCTGATCCCCATTTCCTCAATCTCTCCGCGTTATAAAACGGCTTTGTGCCTAATTTTCTCAGTGGGGAAACAAATAAATACAAACTCTTAATACCATAGAACCGTTAATCTGCTAGAGATCCATCCTCCTCCATGACTATCCAACGTCCTTCTGCCGACGTCATTAGAGTTACCTTCTCCTAGATGCATGTCTTCCAGTGACTTAATGCACCTCCAGATACCAACATGGACATTTCTTATAACTCGGCACGGTACATACAGCGCCTAGTCTTCCCAAATGGTCACCCATCTGGTACTGACCAGGCTCATCGTTGCTTAACGTGTGTCAACGTGATAATGCAGTATTCAACCTGTCACTACGACTGGTTTTAACAATAATAATACTATCTGCACCTCGACTAAGGATTTAACAAAGCCAAAACAATTGTAGCTTCAACCGAACAACAACGTATATAATAAAGTAGATAAAAACGGTTTAAAGTTATAACACGTTGGATTTAGAATAGTCCCCTAGGTTCAATCTCCGACCAAATAGATTGATTCACCGTCAATTTCATATGGAATAGTGCTGCCATATCCGGACAGGAGCTGCTAAAAACTGCCTATCCTGCCTTGATAGAGTACAAAATAGACTTCGTGGCTTAGTGGGGGATGCCGTTTTCTCTACCCTGCAACCTCTTTCCCACAGAAGAGACGTCGCGAGCCTATCCTTGTTTTATCGTTATTTCCATGGCAGGTGTTTGTCTGAACTCCAATCTTTGGTCCCCCCCTCGCCAATCTTTCACGAAAAACACCCGTCTAGCTGAATCCACTGTGAAAAATTTTCCCTACTCTTTATCTGTGCCTAAATCAAAACGTAGATTCCATGAACAAAGCTTCTTTCTTAGAAGTGCACGCATGTGGAACTCTGTTCCGTCTGCCTGCTTCCCACCTGAATACAACTTGGATGTCTTTAAGTCCAACGTTAACAGATTCCTGATGAACCGCCCTCTTAAGTAGACACTTTTATTAAATCCTCACACTAACATACTGTACTTGCAATAACCCTTATCCTTGAGTGCCTTCCGGGCCTTGATAAGTGGTGACCACCGTGTAAAAAAAGCCCGTGAATTCTTGGTCTGTTTTGCTACAGCTATGCGATTACGTCACAGTATGACAACTACGATGAGCTATCACGATGACAATGTTCTTATAAACTTCTAAAATATTTAAAGTTACTACAAAAATAAATTATTTCACCATCACAGAAAGTTTTTTGCTTCTGATGAAATCCTCTACAAAGAATCAGATAACATGGAGTACTGTTGTCAGTTAAGGTGCCGGCCATAGTACTCTTTTTTATCTCTTAAAGATATGATTTCGCAATCTAGTGAGTAATTATATCTTCTGTCGTCTCCAGAATTGTTCTCATAGAAGATATACTGCTAGTCTTTTTTTATGTCGACAAGAGACACCGGAAGAAGGTCGGAGGTTACATCGATCGAAACCCTGTGCGAATAACACTCAAGATGGGAACAGTATTTCGAAGAATTGCTTCGGATGCAGTCGTCTATAATATAAATCTCACCTGTCTGTTTAAATGTATGTATGTATGTTTGTATGTCTGCCTAAAACTTTTGACAGAAGCGTCGGAACGTGACGAAATCGGTATTGTTTTAAACCTCGAACTTTCATCCATTCTTTTCGATTGACTAGCCTTAATTTTGACGTTTACCACTTCCGATTTTGCGATGGACGCAACAGCAAAGGTGTCACGTTTTTTTTTCACGTTCTTTTATCACCCTCTTTTCCTACTTCGCGGTACGGATTTAAGCCTGCCTACTACTATTTTTTTTTGCTAAACACGCACCTCCAAATACCCGGGCAACGCCGGGCACCCAGGTTAGTGTATAATCTAAATCAGCCTTCACCATCAAACTGGCACTTTTCTACAGGGAGGAGTCGCTTTTTTTCGCCGATATTTTCGAAAGTCATCCCCTCTTTTCGATATGACTAGCCTTAATTTAAACCTACGTCACTTCCAGTTTTATGATGGACGCAACAGCAAAGACGTCAGGTTTTTTTGTGTTTCACTTTGTTTGCCTTCTCTGTGTTACGGGTTTGAGCCTGCCTGCTACTTTTTTCCGTTGCTCAACACACACCTCCAAACACCCGAGCAACGCCGGGCATCCAGGCTAGTTTACTTATAAGAGTCAGACACGCTCTTTTGTCACATCAGAGCATTCTTTGTTGACTTGCAAGAAAGATAGAGAAGGAAAGAGAGAGAGAGAGAGAGAGAAAGAGAGAGAGAGAGAGAGAGAGAGAGAGGTGGAGGAGAATTTCATATTTGTTTAACGCAGAAACTCTTAAATTAATAACTATATCTATTTGGCCTTCGGGACAAGATCAAAGTGTAGTATCTTTTCCGGCAGATACTGCAAGCTATGACTAGCTATGACTAGCTATGACTAGCAAAGACCAGATGTGGGGGCAACCCCACATGCCTGACCATTAACCAGCTCCCATTTCCCACCTCTCGGGAGCTGGTCCCCTTTTTCCCTTCCCCCTCCTTTCACTCCTCACATTAAAAATTGGCCTTGTGCCTAATTTGCTCGGTGGGGGAGAGCAAATAAATACAATCTGTTCCGACAGATACTGCAAGCAAATACCATATGTGGGGGAAACCCCACATATAAGACCTTGGTCAATGTAGAGGTAACCCTTCATACCAATTGTCACTATCCAGCTCCCCTACTCTCCGGGGAGTTGGTCTCCATTTCCCCTTCACTCCTTACTTTAAAAATCGGCCTTGTGCCTAATTTGCTCAGTGGGGGAGAAAATAAATACCTCAAAGTGTAGTATCTGTTCTTCAGATGCTGCACTTCAATTTCTTGTTCTCTTTTAGTGGAGGAGAAATCCTTCACGACTGAGACAATTTTTTATTTTTGTTCCTTTTCTCCACGTTAAAAAACGACCCTGGTGTCTTACTCCATCCCATGGGGAGGCATTGTAAATAGGAATACAAGGTGGGAAGCAATGGTAAAAAAACTCTTCATTTTTAAACGATTCAGATAAAATGAATTTATTTGAATTGGCCAGTATTTAGTTACGGTCAAATGATAATGGCGTTTAAGAAATGAGATAAACGGAAAAAAGGGAAAAATAAGCGCAAAGGGTGCAAAGTGAAAAAAAAAAAGGCGTAACAAACATAGCGCAGTTAATAAAGAAGGCATAAAAAATAAAAATAAAATAAAGTGCAGCTGTCACATCTATAGAAGCGCAACTCAGGCTATTCTCCCTTTCCTTAACAATCGCAATCTAGTCGGAATGACCTCTTCAGTTTACCACAATCGTCTTTATCACAGAAGAGACTTTACTATTACTCTACCCAATCGTTATTTCCATGTTAAATCTGGGGATGTCCGCTAAACGCACTGTTTCTTGCCTTGGGAGAGTAGAGAATCGACTCCGTTATCTAGTGGGTGACTATATCTTATTTCGTCCACAGAATCTTTCACGCAGAAAAGATGTTGCTAGAATTTCTTTGCTACATCACCATTTCCGTTTCCAGACTGCCATTTTATTGGTGTCGTGTACTTTATTATAAACTAGCAGGGCTACCCGACGTTGTCCGGGGAGAAAGTGTAACATATTTGTATTGAAGTTTTTAACTGCTTACTTCCTCTATATTTCTCTTGTCCCTCTTTTTTCTTCGCCCAGCCCATTCCACTCTTATTGGTCACACACACACACACACACACACACACACACACACACACACACACACACACACACACACACACACACACACACACACACACACACACAAACAAACAAACAAACAGCTCTCTTTGATATGATAGATTCCTTGTGGAAACAATCGGCAGTTTACTTCAAATCAGTACTTAATAACACTGACTTAACAGTTATATTGGTGAAAAACATTGATAAGGTAATAAGCAAATATGAGAATGCTAGTCTGAATGAACGAAACAATCCAAAGTATTAACGTCCATCTAAAAATGACTTCAATATTAATCGATGTCTTATTTTCATTGAGTTACATTGTTACGCTGTATCTAAATGGTCCATTGAGAAAAAATGAAACAAGGAGAAAAATTTAAACAATTACCGACCTTGAAACGATGACGTAGAAAACAATAGTTGCGGGCAGATTAAAAACTGCCTTCTTTCATTTTAGTGTGGGTTTTCAAAAAAAAAATCGATAAGTTCCATTCAATCAATACAACAATCAATTGTTGATCTTAAATATACATTTGATTTCGTTTATCATTATATATATATATATATATATATATATATATATATATATATATATATATATATATATATAATTATGTATACATATATATGTATGTGTGTGATAAAAATGGAAATGTAATTTCAACGTTATTAGAATAATATTGAAAACCTGAAACATTTGTGTGTGTATCAACGTTTTTCCTCTATAAAAGCGAATTAATATATATATATATATATATATATATATATATTCGACATACCAAACGCCCCCCCCCAACTTCCCTCCTTGTTCCCTTCCTCTCTTCCTCTTCCACCCTCCTCGCAACCCCCCCGTGACCTCATTCTCTCTTCCACTCTTTCATCCCAAAATAGCGAACATTTCTGTAAAAGTCTGAGGACGCTACAGACGGAAAAAAAACAAAACAAAAACGGCCGTGCAGCCGAAACAATAATGTAACTTAACAGAAAGAGACGGTAATAAAAAATAAGACGCATATTTGCTCTACAACAGTATTGAGCACTTTCTTCAGTTTTTATTAATTACCATCTCCACTATATATATATATATATATATATATACGAATGCATATATATGTATGCATATATATATATATATATATATATATATATATATATATATATATATATATAACTTACTTTTAAAAATTCCT
>NC_136520.1:75290100-75310100 GCF_053919585.1 Euprymna scolopes
GCATAAATACATATACATGATGATTGAAACGTCTTGTCAGACGAGTGCCACTCCCTCAGACATTTAAAATCCATGAGCCCAAGTGTCTGAGGGAGTATCAATACAAATATGATGTTAAAGAGTCTTAGCTTTGTACGACAGCTAAGTCTCTCTCTCGGTTCAAAATGTTGAGATCCAGCAACAAGCAAGAGCAAGATAGCCAGCAACAAATTAAACTGCAGACCAGCTTAATGCGGGTACTGGTCTTCCGCTTTATGTTTTTTTAAAATCAGAGATTTGCTTCTCCTAGAAAGGTTGCCTTCACCACGGCTTACGGGAGCCCTCTCCACCCCAAAACACATATATACACACACACACACACACACACACAAATATACACGATGCTAGTTGGCCGTTGACCCAGAAAAAGAGTTCATTCGCCCTTTGGAAGGTCTTGTTTTTAATCCTCCAGGGAGACTAGCCGCCCTCCTCACAAAACAAGTCTGGTGGGAGAACCAGTTTAGTCCGACCATGAGGCAGGTAGTACTGGGTTACATCATACCAGTAGCATATGAGATGTCCTGACATAGATACATACATGCATACATATGGTCCGTTATAATAAGAACACAAAAGACATTTAATAGTGACATGTACGTTTGTTTAGTACTGTATATACGCGATCATATATAAACACTCTCCACAACGTAACAATAGCTTCATGTGCTATTATTTTATAACTTATCAAGTCCTAAAGTATATTCGAGGATAAGGGTTAATGGATGTAAAGTGGCAGTGTAGTAATCGTTAATGGTGTAGTTTGTGTCGAATTTGGGAACGGCTCAACAAAACTTGTTAACATTGGACTTGAAGGCTACTACATTGTAATCAGCCAAGAAGCAGGCGAGTGGAACAGTGTTCCATAGGCGGGCAGTTCTAGGACAGAAGCTTTGTTCATAGAATCTGTGTTTAAGTTTAGGCACAGGTAGAGATTGGGAGAAATTGTTGATAGTGGTCGTAGCTAGACGAGTGTTTTTGTGAAAGTTTGGCAAGGTGGGACCATAGATTGGAGATCAGATGAGCAATTGCCAATAAGATAGAAACAGGCTCGCAACGACTCTTCAATGGGAAAGAGGTTGCAGGGAAGAAAAAGAGCATGATCTACCATGTTTTGCAGTCGATTTGAATTCTATCAAGGCTATATAGAGCGCATTGAGCAGCTCCTGCCAAAATGTGACAAAAGTACTCCATTTTAGGGCGTACTTGGCTCCATTTTCCCAGCAACTTTGGCAACAGATTTGATGTATGTGTTCCATTTCAGATCAGGAGTGAAGGTCAGTCCTAGAAGCTTTTTCAAATTACAACACTTTACAGCAAGTAAATTTAGATGAACGGCATTTTCTTCTTTCAAGCTCAGCCGTAGGAATGATAGACGCATGAAAGCATCTATCTATCTATCTATCTATCTATCTATCTATCTTTCCTTCTCTCTCTATCTAACTATTCATCTATCTTACCCCACCTCTATATATTTCTCTTTCTTTCTGAATTTGTCTACGAAGATCTTTCTAAAAGTAAGGCCTCTTATTTGTTTAACCGCAAAAGTTGAAGAGCTATGAAGACGGAAATGGTAGCATTAAACTGAGCGACCTTTTGACCCCCAGAATTTATTTTTCTAAATAGTCACCACCATTCTCGATGCACTTTTGGCATCGATAAATGATGGCTGTGCATGTGCGTCCGGAGCATGCACTGTGATACAAAAGTAAAGTTGAAGAGCTGCGAAAACAAGAGTGGTACTACTGAAACGAGCATTCAGAACCATTCTCATTGCACTTGCGCCAAGAATTCAGTGACACATCTTTGCTTCCAACGCACGTCCAAGACAAAGTTTATACTTTCTTACATCGTCAATATCTGAAACAAAGCAATGATACCTTCAGGCCATGAATGCATAAGCTCAATCATCATAACAACACAATTTGCAATGCCTTGCGATCCATTCGGGCGAAACAAATAAGAGGCATTATTTTTGGAATGCCTCTTATATCTATCTATCTATCTATCTATCTATCTATCTATCTATCTATCTATCTACGATGTGCTTTAAATAAGTTTCCAGACTTTTTTCATATGGGCACTTTCATTGATAGTACACGCATGAAACTGCATCCCTCTTCAAAATAATCTTCCCCGACTGCAATGCACTTGTTGTATCGTGCCAACAACTTCTGGAAGCCCTCCCCCCCGGAAGTCCTTGTGTGGGCGTGTCAATGACCCTCGTCACAATCTCTTTCATCTCCTCAGTTGTCTCATAACGACAGCCTCTAAGGTTTTCCTTAACCAAACGTCACAGGAGGCAAAGTCTGGACTATAGGGAGGATGAGGAACTGTTAAGATGCCCAATCTGGTCATGATAACGACTTTCTTTATGATTTCTCTGCGCACCCTTGGGACAAACTTCACGCACATATTCCGCAAGTTATTCGCGAATAATTGCGTGTACAGTTCCCACATTGACATAAACTGTGCACTTATTGTTTCTATAAACACACGACAGTTTTATCCATGAAATTCTTTATTTGGCCAATCAACTCTGGTGTTCTCGCATTTCTCATCATCGCTCACAGATTCCCTGCCATTCTTGAAACACTTATACCACTCAATAACTGATGTTCAATTCATGCAAGATAGTCCAAAAGCAATCTAAAACATTTCACACTTTTCTGTGGAATTTTCTCCTTAGTTTTAAAAAGTAATTTTTACTGCATATCTTTCTTTTAAAGTGCCCTCACATTCAGATAGCATTTTTAAAATTCACCAGCTGTGACAATCAAGCTTTAGTAGCGTGCATTCCAATTCCTGCTGTAGCTGTTTATTTGAGCCTCAAATCATAAAAATAGTCAGTCATCTCATAAGATGTATAGCAATAACATACTAAATTTTCCAGAGTCTACGACAATTTTAAAAATGCCTGGAAATCTTGAAGGCACCTTGTATCTATCTATCTATCTATCTATCTATCTATCTATCTATCTATCTATCTATCTGTCTGTCTGTCTGTCTATCTGTCTGTCTATCTGTCTGTCTGTTAGTTCGTTAATTCTCATACATGCTGTTCCTGTCACTTTTCAGAAAACATTTACTCCTTCTGTCGAGATCTTCTAGCTATGTCTGCCTCCTGCCAATGCCAATGGAGATCATCTAATAAGAAATAGAGTTTGATATAAAACTTTTTCTTTCAACTGTCGATATTTTCGCCCACCAGCGCTCTCCACCCACTTCCCGGGCCGCCAGACAGCACCCCAGGGCGAGTTCACGAACAAAATGAAAGCGAATTGATCGAAAATGCTGTTCTGCGCAGTAAACCGGAAAATTGCTTGTCCACTCGACTCATTTAAAACGGAATTGTCGTTACAAAATTTTACGTGTTCTACGTGTGAACACACACACACACACACACACACGTACGCACACACGAACAACACACACACTATCTATCTCTCTATCTCTATCTCTCTATCTCTCACTCTATAACAATAACAAATCTAAATTTATAAGCGATAAAAATAAACAGTTAAATTAATCTAGGGTTTGTGGTCTAACGGTTAAGGAACCAGACTGTGGTAAACATGGTCTGAGGTTTGATCCCTAGAAACAGTTGAACTACGCTGACGAGATGTAACGACCTCGAAACACGCGTGTACGTAGATTACTGTTTTAAAAATAATAAATGAATAAAAATGTTATATACGTCCAAACAAATTAAAAAGGGCGACTTTCTAAGTAAATAAAAAAATGAGCTTCGAGGCGGAGCCAATATTAACATTATGTATCGCTTGAAAAAAACAACAATAACATATATATATATATATATATATATATATATATATATATATATATATATATATATATATATATATATATATATATATATATATATGGAGTCTGTCGGTCTGCTTGTGTGTCTCCATATTTTCAAACTTTATCTGCTCCGGAATTAAAAGTCGAAGAGCGCTAGGAGCCTCAGATAATGCGATTTTTTACGAGCTGTTCTTTAGCCGATTAAAATTATTTTTAAGGGGTCGAAAATGGGCCAAAATTGAAAAAATCTTTGTACCATTCTTGTACATACATCTTAGTTTATGTTTTAATTTTTAATTTTAAAACTGTTTATATGCGTGTCACGTTAGTACAGCTCGGAATGCTACAGGTTCGATTCTAGCTGATGACACCAAAATATATATTTTTTTTACTTTTGAAATCACGATTCCATAATAATTGGACGAATTTAAATATCACATTTAAGCATATTTTACACCCGGACTAAGCCGCCTCACCCCGCTAGTATATATATATATATATATATATATATATATATATATATATATATATATATATATATATATATATATATATATAATGAAATTAAATATATACTAGCAGGCTGCACAACGTTGCCCGGTCGTAAAATACACATAAATATTATATTTTAATTCATACAGAAACTGAGACATGTGCATGCGAGTGTTAAGTTTTTTCTAAACAATTCACTTTAATTAACTCTAGTTAAGTAGAAAATCGGCCGAAAATGGACAATGCTTATTTTAAAAGAAGCAAATCGATAAATAACTAAATATATAAATAAATAAAAATATAAACTCGTTTCATTTTGTATATGACAAAATCTTTGTAAATATCAGGTGACGGAATTTGAAGAAAACCGATTTGTTAGAAAAAATAGTTTTTTTTTGTTGTAGCAAACAGAAAAAAAACACAAAAGTAAAGTTTGTCACGAATTTAAAAAGAAAAATTAGATATCGGATTATGCCAAGTGGCACCGATAAAATCATAACAACGCCACGTAAGAATAATAGTCAAATGAGTAAAAGGTAGAAACCTAAAACAAACAAGAAAAAACGACCCATTTTTATTTGGTGTGTGTATATATATGTGTGTTCAATCTACATCGTGTCCAATATATATATATATATATCTATATATATATATATATATATAAAAGTGAACGTGTCTGTCTGTCTGTCTGTCTGCCTGTCTGTCTGTCTGTGTACATTTCACTACGCAATAACTCTGTCAATTTTTAGTCTATAGACTCGAAATTTGAAATACCGGGTACTGAGATTTGGGAAAATCGATGTGACGGGTGTCAGCCAGAAATTCGGCTGTTAAGGGGTCAAATTTCAACGATTTGATCTTTAAGAACTCTACCAAACTCCTCCGACAATTTTGGGTCTAGACACTTGAAATTTTAGATATAGGTTCCTTGAACCTGGATCTAACTTAATAAAGTGATTTGAGCCCGAAACTATAAATGTTAAGGGGTCATAATAGGGGTCAAATAAAAAAAAAATTGACTTTATTTTGTTTTGCTAAGCGTACACCTCAAAACACCCGGGCAAAGCCGGGCTGAAATGCTAGTATATATATATATATATATATATATATATATATATATATATATATATATATATATATATATATATTGAACACGATGTATATATATATATATATATATATATATATATATATATAAGAGCAAATAGTTAATACAACATGTTAAAACACTTGGAAAAAAGTTAAAAACATATTTAATTTCAAAAGGAAACGCTAAATAAGTGGATAGTCCTTAATCCGTGGAGTTTCGAAGAAATACTTTCCTTCTCATCAGAGTGTAGGATTTAGCAAAATGCGGGATCGGATTTTGTTTGCAAAAGTATTTAATGAAACTACAAGTTAGTCATAGATCTTACTTGATAACAAAAAGTGAAGCAGAGGGAATATGGTGAAGAAAAAAGTGATTTCACGTGAATGGATAGTCTGGTGAAGGGTAAAGTATCCAATGACGGTAATATCACAAAAAATGCAGAATCCAAGAAAGTTGGTTAAATTTCCATTCGCACAATTAAAATCCAAGGGCACCGCGTAATTGGAAGATCGTCCAAAGTAATCCAAAAGGCAGAAATCCGTGAAATAATTCACAAATGGGTACAAGAAAAGGGAATGAGTTCAAATAATATTATTAAAAGAAAGATAAGATGTGCGTAAAAAATGCAAGAAATTGAAAACTCGACTGCCGAGGCAAGGCTAAAATAAGAAAAATGAGTGAAGAAGAGGAAAAAAAATCAATGGTGATTGAATACGGAAATTTTATAGCAAGCCAAACTCTCCACAATGGTACCAGTATTCAAGAATTCTGGCGAAAGAACTGACCCATCAAATTATCGCTCCATTAGCCTCCTCCCAGTTTTCGCCAAAATATTTGAGACCATAATTAACCATGCTCCAATCCATCACCTTACAGATGCTAAACTTCTGACTGACAAACAATATGCATTTAGGCAAGCCCGTTCCACAGCAGACATCCTCACTGTAATCTCTGAACGTATATACCACTCACTGGACAAAGTGTGGGGAGGGCAGAGAGGTAGCTCTAGATATATCTAAGGCTTTTGACAGGGTATGGCATGAGGGTATCCTCAGGAAAATTAGATCATACGGTATCTTTGGCAGAATACTTAACATAATTAAACCCTTCTTAGATAAGAGAAACATCCAGGTTGTCCTCGACAATCGTATATCTAAACAATATGATATAAATGCGGGAGTACCTCAGAGGTCTATCCTTGGACCTCTATTGTTCCTAATATTCATTAATCACCTACCCGACAAAATCGCCTCTGAGATGGGTATATATGCTGATGACACCACACTCTATAACAGGCATGACAGGAAAACAAATGAACGTATATGTAAAGAAATGGCAAAAACACTAGAGGATGGCCTCCAATCTGTAGTGGAATGGGAACAAAAATGGATGGTCACATTGAATGCTGCCAAGACTAAACTGGTTTCCTTCAATAATTACAAGAAACATTCTCTGCCACCAATACCATTGAATCTTTATCTGAGACCACATCTTCAAAACTGCTTGGCCTAACGTTCACAGTAAATATGAGTTGGAACAATAAAATTGAAAGCGTTGCCAGGGCCGCTGCGAGGAAGGTAGGCTCTCTCTACCGTGCTAGAAAACTACTAACACCTGAAAGTATCCTGTACCTCTATAAGGCCACCATTCGCCCATGTATGGAGTATTGCTGTCACATTTGGGCTGGTGCATCTGCTACTAGTCTCTCGCTCCTTGACAAGGTTCAAAAGAGAGTCGCAAATCTGATAGGCCCTGAACTGGCATCTAAGCTTCAGCCTCTGTCCCCTCGACGAAATAATGCACCCCTCTGCCTGTTCTGCAAGTATTTTAATGGTGAATGCTCTGGCGAACTGCAGACACTTGTGCTCCCACGACGTGAACACCCTCGACAAACCCAACAAGCAGCTAAATCCCACCCTTTCACAGTAGAGATACCTAGATGTAAAAGATATTTCTACTCCAGTAGTTTCTTCCCCAGGTCCCTGCTTCTCCAACTGTACTGACATGCAGAAGTTCAAGTGTAGCGTGAACAAACATCTTGCTGCCCAAATCCCAACATAGCAAACTAATAGTTGTTGCCCTGATAGTAGCCCCCTATACCAAAGTGGCAATGTGCCTTATTTGGGTTGAAAATGTAAAAAAAGAATTAATTTTAAAATAGTAAAGCCAATGTAAAAAAGACACAGACAAGATGACATTGAAATGCGCCAAAATTTAAAGCAAAAAGGGGTCAAGATGACTATAATGCTCCTCACCTTGAGTTGAGCATATTGAGAAGTGAAAAACGAATTACCATTAGCATATAAGCGACGCTCTTTGTGTAAACAAATCGAGCGGAGGTATTTCGGACGATGTTAAAACATCGCTAAACTCACTACTCGTTCAAGCAGCCGCCAATAGCGTAATGGTTAGGAGCCTTGACTGCCGTACAAACGGTCGGGTTTCAATCCTGGCTTGAGGTAGTTGCCTGTCTAGCCGCACTGATGAGCTGTGAAACAGCGAAACAGTACTGTATGTGGATGACTATATATATATATATATATATATATATATATACACAACAAACACACACACATGCATGCATACATATAAGTAAATAGATAAATAAATAAATAAAAAAAGAAAGAATTAAAAATTTTAAGGGGAGAGGATGGCCGGTATCTGCAAATTCTGGATAAAGCAAGTAAGTATGTAAGTAAATGCATATAGTAAAATATAAGTAGCTATACATGCAGTATATGAATGTGTAGGTAGATTGATATATTTGATAGATAGAAATATTTAAACACTAAAACGGAAATTGCAGATGAAAAAAACGGCCAAACAAGGAAGAAATACAGAATTACAATAAAAAATTATTAAGTTATAAAGTATTATGAAAGTATGTAGAAAAACGATAATGTTATAGAAAAATTGAAAGGTTAAATTAATAGCGATGTAATTTAAAATTTACCATAATTAAATTTGAATTTATGTTTGCAGAAAAAGATCAGTTCGTTTTTAGAGTTTATTATATTGTTACTTTGAGGGGAAGTAATTATAGTTCTAGCTTCGATTGTGCAGAGGCGACATGATTTAGAGCCTGGAGTATGAGACTTAATCTTTTTTAGGATAGTCCATTTGATTGAGAAGGGGTATTGTTAGAATTAAGTTTTTTAATTAAAGTTGTTAGAGAAGTTCCTTGGTTATTATAAGAGTTTTGGTTGTTAAAAGAAGAAATGTGGTTTGATATTCTTTTCTTAATTAATGTTGAAGTAGCGCCGATATATGTCTGTACTTTATTAAAAGCTCGAGGTCTGATATTAATATTAATTTGCTGATTTGTATTAGGGAAATGGTTTGAATTTTGTTCATTGTGTTCAACAAAGGGTGGGACAATACTTGTACGAGGACTGTTTTGGAGGGGATAATGAATGTTGTTAGTGTTAGGATGACTGTTAGGAGAAATATTATTATTATTATTATTTTTATTATTATTAGTTGTATGATTGTAGATGGAAGGGCTGCTGGAGTGGTATATTGGATTAGTAACTATATCAGATGGAGGATGAGAAGAAGGATAACTTGAAGACAGAATATTAGTGTCTGTTATGGGAGGATTGCCTGGGAGCTCAATAATTGTGCATGAATATATAACATCTTTATGGATGCAATCATTATTGAGTGGGCAGGTTTGTTATTACAATTACAGCAAATTTTGGGTTCAATTGGGAAGGGGATTTTTTGGGCTAAGTTAATTTTTTGTTATTAGATGTTAAGATTCTTTGTGCTGAATTAGGCATAGTTGAATAAGAAATCCTTATTAAGTTTTTATTGAAAACAGAACTATATATATATATATATTTTTTATAACATTTTTATAGCATTTTCACCCCAAACAAAGCACATCGCAACTTTGATGTAGGGGCTACTATCAGGGACATAAGCCACATGAGTACTATGTAGGGAGTTGGGCAGCAAGATGTCGGTTCACGTTATACTTGAACTTCTGCATGTCAGTACAGTTGGGAAAGCAGGGTCCCGGAAGGGAGTTCCAAAGTCTAACGGTTCTGGGGAAGAAACTACTAGAGTAGAAGGCTCTCTTACATCTAGGGATCTCTTCTGTGAAAGGGTGGGATTTAGCTGCTTGTCGGGTCTGTTGGGGGTATTTACGTCGAGGGGGTACAAGTGCTTCCATTTCGTCAGAGCATTCACTGTTAAAATACTTGTAGAACAGGCAGAGGGATGCAACATTTCATCGATGGGACAGAGGCTGAAGCTAAGATGACAGTTCAGGACCCATTAGGTTGGTGACTCTCTTTTGGATCTTGTCCAGGAGCGAGAGACTAGTAGCAGATGTACCAGCCCAAATATGACAATAATACTCCATGCATGGGCGGATGGTGGCCTTATAGAGGTACGGTATACTTTCGGGCGTTAGTAGCTTTCTAGCATGGTAGAGAGATCCTACCTTTTTCGCAGCGGTCCTGGCAATACTCTCAATGTAATTGTTCCAACTCATGCTTCCTGTGAACGTTAGGCCGAGGAGTTAAAAAATGTACTTTCATATAAAGAGTCTTTGGCCATTGTTATTGGTGGTAGAGAAGGTTTCTTGTAATTATTGAAGTAAACAAGTTTAGTCTTGGCAGCATTGAATGTGACCATCCATTTTTGTTCCCATTCCACTACAGATCGCTGTTGCATTAATAATTATTCTTTCGGTGTTCTGCATTATGTATTTTTCTAATTCTTCTTTTGTGTTATTTACATAGTCTTTTATACAAACCAGCACTCTTCCCCCGTCTTTCCTTTTCACATATACTCAGTCAGTATCATCTTTTGGGTGTAATGCATCGTCACGAGTTTCTTGGTCTTTCAGTTGAGATTCTTTATTTCCTCTTTGGCCCAGCTTATAAACGGTCCAGAGTGTTTTATTAGTGACACTGCCCACGTGTTTATTCATTTAATAAAGTTTCTATATTTTAGCCTCCTTGTTCTTCTATAATATTCTTTTCTAATTTTTTTTCATTTCCGTTGCTTTGATGGCGTCTGATTTGGAGTTGAGTTTTGACAGCAGAACGTCAACATTTGGAGTTGAGTTTTGACATTAGAGTGTATAGATTTGAAGTTGAGTTTTGACAGCAGAGCTTCGACATTTGGAGTTGAGTTTTGACAGCAGAGCGTCCAGATTTGAAGTTGAGTTTTGACAGCAGAGCTCCGACATTTGGAGTTGAGTTTTGACAGTAGAACGTCGACATTTGGAGTTGAGTTTTAACAGTAGAGCGTCAGGATTTGGACTTTTGATGTTATATGTACTGTCATAAGAATACACTAGACGAATCACATATTAGATCATTAAAAACACACTGAAAATATTGTTATACACACATACCGGCTACATCACATAGAGTGGAACGATAAATTTGTTGCCCCCCAAAAACAACGCTACAACTTTATTTTAAAACTTTTATTGAAAAAATCAATTCAGGTAACTTGTTTATGAAATAGAGATTACATCAGCCTCGATCATCGCCGCAATACGAACCCGGAACTGGGAGCATGCCTTTTCACAAAAGCTGGCGGGAGTTCGGCGAATACTCAACTGATGATGGCGATAAGGCTGACTTTGTTGTTGTGGGAGGTCATGTTTGTGATGTTCTCAACGTATGACACAACGAAGTAGTCCAGCGGGTTCAGGTTGGGGAGGAGTAGGACCAGTAAAAGAAGAGTATACAGTCGTAGCACTCCTTCTGAAGTCAAGCCTTAGTCTCTTTGGACTTTTGGGCCAACACCGAGTCCTGCTACCACACCCAGGGTCTCCTAGCAGTCACCGCGTTGCACCAAGCGATCATCACTCTCTTCAACACGTCCAGGTACACATTGGTGTTGACTTTCAAGCCGACTTCAAAGATGTGAGGTGGCATGATGTGGCCCTTAATTGAAACCACACCAAAAACGATAACTGTGGCTGGAAACTTTGTTTTCATCAACCTGAGTACGTCCCTGTTATTCGTGGCAATCCAGCGATGCATTTTGAGGGTGCTGGCAATGGTCTTGTTATCATAACTTGAATCGGTAGAGAGCATGAGTTGTACAGTGACACATCTCCGATCTCGCTTGCTGAATATTGAGTCACTTTCAGACATGATAGAATGCTCGTATCGCTCTTGGGATCTGTACCCAACCGGCCAACTAGTAGATGGTCTGCAAAAAAACAAAAAAAAAAACAAAAAAAAAACAAAACAAAACAAATACAAAACAAAACAAATACAACCCCCCCCCAAAAAAAAAACGGTTATCATCAAATAGAGTCATGTCTTTTTTTATTAAGGGCGAAAATGTTATTATTCCACCCTGTATTAAAGTGAAAAGCTAATATAAAAATGCTATATGTGTTTGTCTGCCTCTATTTTCAAACTCTATCTCCTCCGAAACTAAAAGTCGCAAAGCGGCACCTCAAATGATTGAATTTTTATGAACCGTTCTTTATGGGTCTTTAAAATAGATGTTAATACGCCAAAAATGGATCAAAATTAAAAAAAATATATCGTTATAAATTTGTCCTAGTTTTTTTTTTTAATTTAAAATGTTTAATCATGTTGGAACAGTGGTAACGTCACCAGTTTTGAACACTGTAGTTTCGGTCTCGATTCTAGCTAATGGCACACTAATACTTATCTTTTTACTTTTAAAATCATGAATCTATAATAATATATACGAAAGCTGGATAAATTAAAATATCATACTTAAGTGTATTTTGCGACCGGGCAAAACCGGACGTCCCCATTCCCTGGTATTGAAAGTATTTATTAAATGAAAACAAAGAGAAATAGAAAAAGTCAGAAACTGTGAAAGAAAACGGAACACACTCATAAGAATAAATATATATAAAAAAGAAGCTGCTTAGCGATCTCTATCCGTCCTTGATAGAGTTCAGAAGAGACGTTTCTGCTCTATCCTGTTTTCCATGGCAAGTGCTTAACTGAGCTCCAATCTGTGGCCCCCTCTTGCTAAACTTTCATAAAAACACTCGACTAGCAACAACCACTATATGCGATTTCCCCACTGTCTACATGTGCCTAAATTTGAACGCAGATTCCATATACAATGCTTTTCCCCCCAGAACTGCCCGCATGTGGAAAACTTTTCCACTGCACTGCTTCTCAGTTGAATACAACATGGTAGCCTTCAAATCCAATGTAAACAAGTTCTTGTTGAGCCGTCCACATAGATAATCAAATTCCACTCAATTTACACGATTAACGATTGCTACACTACCACCTTACATCACTGTTATCCTTGAGTAGCGCTTAGGCCTTGATAAGTGGTGTATCACAAGTAAAATAAAAAAGAAAGAAATATTAAACTAAAAAAAGAGAAATATAAAAAGGACCCAGCCATGCATTACTGAACATTTTAAGATCGTTTTTTTCTTTTTTAATACTTTGTAAGTATAAAAAGAAAAAAGAATGGATGGGTTCGGGAGACGAAGAATTACGTATAAAAGATGAATCAACATTTTTCGAATATGAAAATGACAAAACATTGAATTGATCTTCGATTAAATTGTTTAGTTTCTTATTTTTGGAGATTTTTCCATTTTCTGATTTCTGATTTCCCCATATTAAAATTGGAAGCTATTTTTAATTTCCTCTACGGAAACCTTTCTTGGCTGTGAACGTTTTTTGTTATTTTTTATTTACTTCGTTTTACAAAAGGGAGACAACTTTAAAAGAAAATTCCCAACCACCACCACCACCTGATAGGATAATATCTGGATCTTTTAGTCACAGCACGATCTAGTACACACCTGGACATCTCGTATGCTACTAAAACAGTCTAGATTTATTACCTTCTTGTTCCTATTCAATCGCCTCCCCACAAGGGCAGAGTTAGACACAAGGACAATTTTTAATGTGGGGAAAATCCAAAACTCCAAAAACGGGCACTCACTGAGAAGAAAAATAAAAATTGTCTCAGTCATGAAGGATTTTTCCTCCACTGACCGAGGACAGTAAAAGGTGAAGTGTAGAACTCGAACAGATACTACACCGCGATCTTGGCCCGAAGTCGTGTTTGTTTTGTCTGTGCTCATCCTAAATGACGTCAGAAAATAGTTGAGCTCACGCAAAGGTGACGTCATGCTCTCCAAAACAGGTAAAAGATATTAGTAAACGTTTTTATGACGTCATAAGTTTTTAAGTAACAAAGGGTTGACGTCATTTATTAAATTAGAGAGGGTATATGATCCCTGATTAGAAGTAGCATGAGTCGTCTATGTGGACACACACACACACACACACACACACACACACACACACACACACAATATATATATATATATATATATATATATAACTACTTAATTTACTCACATAAATTAATATACGAAAGTTTAAATTTATGCGTAAAGTTTAAGTATTTACTTCAACAGTGCTCAATACGTAGGTAGAGCTAGTTAGTAAGTTATAAAAGATATATGGCGATTAAGCTACACTGAATATTCTGCGTTTCATCCTCTCTAGGATTCTTCAGACTGAAGAATCCTAGAGTGGATGAAACTTACTTACTACTATATATATATATATATATATATATATATATATATATATATATATATATATATATATATATATATATATATATATATATATATCTCAGATCATATACCAGAAAGAACAGTTGGTAATAAATCGTACACCATTCACTATGACTATGCAATCCTAGAAAACGTAGCTACTAAACCTAACTCGTATGGGACAAAAAGAAAAATATAGCAACCCTTGTAGAAGTTAGCGTCCCAGACAATGCTAGGTCAAATTCTTATTATGAATAAACAATGTTGTACTATTATGTTTACGGCGGTTGTTGTGAAAATTTTTTAACTGAACACCGGTAATCAGTAATCGTTCTTAACAAATAGATCACTTGTACCCCCGATAAGAAGCAAAATCCCACCCCTACATTGTAGATATCTATAGATGTCGGAAAGGTTTCTACTCTAATTGTTTCTTCCTTCAAACTGCTAAACTTTGGAATTTCCCCTCGATTCACCGTTTCCTTGATTGTATTGACATGTAGCGGCCCATGCTGACACCTCAGCGCACAAAATGAAATGTCTAAACTCGTTTGTGCGCACATCGTCTGCACATACACTATTCTGGGTTAAAACAAATAATTATATTTTGGACCAAACGTTCTTCTGGATTTTTCGATCCCCTGAAAAGACAGATTTTTATTCAATAAAATAGTTGAGCAAAAATCCACAGATCGGCGTCCTCGGTATCTCTCCATCGGGTTTTGAGCCTCCTAGAATGTCAACTCACGCATATTCACACTTGCAAAGCGCGACACACACACACACACACACACACACACACACACACACACACACACACACACACACACACACACACACACACACACACACAAACTGTTCGAATCCTTTGTCTTCTGTTTATTTATCACTAGGGCTATGACAACAGCATGTTCTTTTCAATGCTTTGACTCTCGAGTATATATCCGACACAGACACAGTTAATAAACCGAAAACAACATCACTACATAAGCCAGCCAGAAACTTACTTGGCCAAATCATGGTGAGACGAAAACAACTATGGCAGTCCCTATCCCGTCGCAGTTACCACCTGACGAAGGCCAGAGGAATAGTTGGCCGAAACGTCGTGAAACAAAATATAATAAAGATGAGGATAATAGTCCGCAATAAATAAATTAATAAATAATACTCATCTCAATAACGAATTCGAATTAAAACAAAATTATTGAGAAGTTTTGGTTATGATTTTCTGAACCATTTAACCTAACGCACCGTAGTTAAATTATCATCTCTGACTTCTTCGATATTTCAATTAATGAAATCCATTGTTTGTACAAGAACTTAAAAAAATTTCAAGAATATTTTCCCCACTGCTATAAACTTCCATTTTGAACATATATAAAATATCTCTTTTACGAATATACACCCGAGAGTCTTCTGAACTCATTATTTTGTTTTTGTTTATGATATAACATGCCTCTCTTTTTGTCACATTCAATTTGAAGACCTACGAATCTTTTCCTATAACCTGGCGACCTCACCAAAGTGAAATATCTAAAGAAACTAGCGCCTAAAAATTCAAGTTTAATGTCAACAGACATCTCGCTGCTCAACTTCTTAAATAGTATCCCTATAGATTTTGTCCTAAATAGTAACCCATTTACGTGCAAGTGACATTGTGTCTTGTTGGGGTGAATTACAGGACTAAAAATGATAGTGTGATGGATTTTTCTTTCTTGTTGCTTCCGAATGGTTTTTGTATTCACTGATTTTTAATTTATGGCTGTTTTGAGCACCAGTTTTAGGAAGGCTGTAATTAGCTTTTAGGGATGTGTTCATGCCCATTTTTAAGTTGATACTTTACAGTGTTTTGTAATGGAAGAAGTATCTTTAAGATAAGCTGGATTCAGAAAAATATTTTCAGTGAAAAAGTTTTATAATCAAATGTGAGAAAAACGAACATTGTCATACAGTAAAAATAAAATAATGAGTTAAGAAAGCATATATCCACAAAGAAGATATTTTATATATTTTTAAAATAAAAGTTTACAGCAACAGGAAAACTGAATGTTCGTGAATATTTTTGGAGTTCTTGTAAAAACAATGGATTCATTAGCGTAGACACTAAAAGAAGTCTGGATCGATTAATTAAGAGCCATGATTTTCAGGGGTCAGAAAAATCGTATTCAAAACGTCTCTAATCAATTACATGAATCATAATTCATTGAAAGTTCTTTATAATAGTTAATGTTCTTCGTTTATAATATTAGAAATTAGTTCAATGTTAAAAGTTTGGAAATGTTTCAATTGATGAGTTGTTTTAAATGAGCAAACGATATTAAGGGATTCAAGGCTTCCAAGCAGTCATTGTGTGTGTCGTTCTTTGTTTGCGATGCTCATGTTTTTTCTGTGACACTGGAATTACGGATAAGAAAATTAATATTTAGATGATGCCTTTTCCTGTCAAAATTGTCTCCCTTTTATAAAATGTCGGTGACAACCAAGAAAGAGGAAATTAAAATAGCCTCTAGTTTGAATAGAGGCAAATCAGAAAATCGAACAATCGCAATCAAAAATAAGAGAAAAAAAATAAAGAAATCAATTCAATATTATTTTATATTATAATTTTACACTTTAATTTATTCGACTGTTGTATGTATTCCCTGCTCACGGCCATTATTGATGTGTTTTTAAAAATTTCATTCATAAACTTTTGTATGTTTACTCTTTTTTTTTAAAGAGTTTCTTTTGTATTTATTTGTTCTTTCTTTTCTTTTTTCTTTTTCTTTTCTTTGTAATATCGAATTTTCTTTCGTTGTTTATTTTCTCTCTCTACTTTTTAATGTTTGTCCGTAGTTTTTCTTCTTTCATAATTTTTCTTCTTCCATAATTTTTCTTCTTTTATAATTTTTCTACTTTCATAATTTTTCTTCTGTCATAATTATTCCTCTTTCATAATTGTTCTTCTTTCATAATTGTTCTACTTGCATAATTTTTCTTCTTCCATAATTTTTCTTCTTTCATAATTTTTCCTCTTTCATCATTTTTCTTCTTTCATAATCTTTCTTCTTTCATCATTTTTCTTCTTTCATAATTTTTCTTCTTTCATCATTTTTCTTCTTTCATAATCTTTCTTCTTTCATAATTTTTCTTCTTTCATAATTTTTCCTCTTTCATAATTATTCTTCTTTCATAATTTTCCTCTCTCATAATTTTTCTTCTGTCATAATTTTTCTTCTTTCATCATTTTTCTTCTTTCATAATTTTTCTTCTTTCATCATTTTTCTTCTTTCATAATCTTTCTTCTTTCATAATTTTTCTTCTTTCATAATTTTTCCTCTTTCATAATTATTCTTCTTTCATAATTTTCCTCTCTCATAATTTTTCTTCTGTCATAATTTTTCTTCTTTCATCATTTTTCTTTTTTCATAATTTTTCTTCTTTCATAATTTTTCCTCTTTCATAATCTTTCTTCTTTCATCATTTTTCTTCTTTCATAATTTTTCTTCTTTCATAATTTTTCCTCTTTCATAATTGTTCTTCTTTCATAATTTTTCTTCTTTCATAATTTTTCTTCTTTCATAATTTTTCCTCTTTCATAATTTTTCTTCTTTCATAATTTTTCTTCTTTCATAATTTTTCCTCTTTCATAATTGTTCGTCTTTCATAATTTTTCTTCTTTCATAATTTTTCTTCTTTCATAATTTTTTTCTTCTTTCATAATTTTTCCTCTTTCATAATTGTTCTTCTTTCATAATTTTTCTTCTTTCATAATTTTTCTTCTTTCATAATTTTTCTTCTTTCATAATTTTTCCTCTTTCATAATTGTTCTTCTTTCATAATTTTTCTTCTTTCATAATTTTTCTTCTTTCATAATTTTTCTTCTTTCATAATTTTTCCTCTTTCATAATTGTTCTTCTTTCATAATTTTTCTTCTTTCATAATTTTTCTTCTTTCATAATTTTTCCTCTTTCATAATTGTTCGTCTTTCATCATTTTTCTTCTTTCATAATTTTTCTTCTTTCATAATTTTTCCTCTTTCATAATTTTTCCTCTTTCATAATTTTTCTTCTTTCATAATTGTTCTTCTTTCATAATTTTTCCTCTTTCATAATTTTTCTTCTTTCATAATTTTTCCTCTTTCATAATTTTTCTTCTTTCATAATTTTTCCTCTTTCATAGTTTTTCTTCTTTCATAATTTTTCCTCTTTCATAATTTTTCCTCGTTCATAATTGTTCTTCTTTCATAATTTTTCCTCTTTCATAGTTTTTCTTCTTTCATAATTTTTCTTCTTTCATAATTTTTCCTCTTTCATAATTGTTCTTCTTTCATAATTTTTCCTCTTTCATAATTTTTCTTCTTTCATAATTTTTCCTCTTTCATAATTTTTCTTCTTTCATAATTTTTCTTCTTTCATAATTGTTCGTCTTTCATCATTTTTCTTCTTTCATAATTTTTCTTCTTTCATAATTTTTCCTCTTTCATAATTTTTCCTCTTTCATAATTTTTTTCTCTTTCATAATTTTTCTACTTTCATAATTTTTCCTCTTTCATAATTGTTCTTCTTTCATAATTTTTCCTCTTTCATAATTTTTCTTCTTTCATAATTTTTCTTCTTTCATAATTTTTCCTCTTTCATAATTGTTCTTCTTTCATAATTTTTCCTCTTTCATAATTTTTCTTCTTTCATAATTTTTCCTCTTTCATAATTTTTCTTCTTTCATAATTTTTCCTCTTTCATAATTTTTCCTCTTTCATAATTGTTCTTCTTTCATAATTTTTCCTCTTTCATAATTGTTCTTCTTTCATAATTTTTCCTCTTTCATAATTTTTCTTCTTTCATAATTTTTCCTCTTTCATAATTTTTCTTCTTTCATAATTTTTCTTCTTTCATAATTTTTCCTCTTTCATAATTTTTCCTCTTTCATAATTTTTCTTCTTTCATAATTTTTCCTCTTTCATAATTGTTCTTCTTTCATAATTTTTCTTCTTTCATAATTTTTCTTCTTTCATAATTTTTCCTCTTTCATAATTTTTCTTCTTTCATAATTTTTCCTCTTTCATAATTTTTCCTCTTTCATAATTGTTCTTCTTTCATCATTTTTCCTCTTTCATAATTGTTCTTCTTTCATAATTTTTCCTCTTTCATAATTTTTCTTCTTTCATAATTTTTCCTCTTTCATAATTTTTCTTCTTTCATAATTTTTCCTCTTTCATAATTTTTCCTCTTTCATAATTTTTCTTCTTTCATAATTGTTCTTCTTTCATAATTTTTCCTCTTTCATAATTTTTCTTCTTTCATAATTTTTCCTCTTTCATAATTTTTCTTCTTTCATAATTTTTCCTCTTTCATAGTTTTTCTTCTTTCATAATTTTTCCTCTTTCATAATTTTTCCTCTTTCATAATTGTTCTTCTTTCATAATTTTTCCTCTTTCATAATTTTTCTTCTTTCATAATTTTTCTTCTTTCATAATTGTTCGTCTTTCATAATTTTTCTTCTTTCATAATTTTTCTTCTTTCATAATTTTTCTTCTTTCATAATTTTTCTTCTTTCATAATTTTTCTTCTTTCATAATTTTTCTTCTTTCATAATTTTTCCTCTTTCATAATTGTTCTTCTTTCATAATTTTTCCTCTTTCATAATTTTTCTTCTTTCATAATTTTTACTCTTTCATAATTTTTCTTCTTTCATAATTTTTCTTCTTTCATAATTGTTCGTCTTTCATCATTTTTCTTCTTTCATAATTTTTCTTCTTTCATAATTTTTCCTCTTTCATAATTTTTCCTCTTTCATAGTTTTTCTTCTTTCATAATTTTTCCTCTTTCATAATTTTTCCTCTTTCATAATTGTTCTTCTTTCATAATTTTTCCTCTTTCATAATTGTTCTTCTTTCATAATTTTTCCTCTTTCATAATTTTTCTTCTTTCATAATTTTTCCTCTTTCATAATTTTTCCTCTTTCATAATTTTTCCTCTTTCATAATTTTTCTTCTTTCATAATTTTTCCTCTTTCATAATTATTCTTCTTTCATAATTT